>NW_013670511.1:0-16988 GCF_000517525.1 Limulus polyphemus | reverse complement strand
TATATATATATATATATATATATATATATATATACTGACTGTTTTCAACTAAAGCTAATATTGCAAAAGGATTGTTAAACACAGAAACTGGTTAATGTTTCAGAAAATAAAGCTAAAGTAATAATTAACTTTTTCAATTTTTCCAAACTTTGCAATGGAAACATTTAAGGTCACAGATGTAAACCTCTAACAGTCTTTGTTGATGTGTGTTATTAGTGCATGAAGTAATTACCATTGATATTGCACAAAAATTTGTATTAACAACTTTTTTGTACCTTTTACTACATGTTAAACAAACTGGGAAGAACAAGATTATAGTCATATTTACTTGTGGTTATTTTTTTTATATTACACATAACCCAATACACTAGTGCCATTATGTAGCCTCAGTTGAGCTTTAAATATAATGCCTTTGGCAAATCATCCAAAATATCTTTACTAAGTCACAATTTATAGCAGTTTAACCTGAAAAAGGCATTCAAATATATTTCATTTCAAAATGATAATAAAATAGGAAAAATGTTAAACAAGTTGTACCAAGAATAAATTCAGTGACTCCTCTTCTTTAGTTTGAAAGTGACCATGTCCATCTACCCTGTACCATCTATCTGTGCCCAGGACCAGATCAGTGACTGGTTTGACAGTTTAGCAGAGTGTCTTCACTGGAATGTACGCAGGAAACAGAGGCAGTTTGACGAGTACTCTGACCTTGTTCACAGTTCCAGCAACTACACAATAGACTCCCATGATAGACAAATGAAAATAGACAGCTAGGTAAGAATTTTTCAGTAAAGCAAGTAGAAAATAACCTTTAGACTAATTCAGGTCTGAAGAAAACTATATACATGTAAGTCCTTGGATGGGCAGTGACAGATACTTCTGTCGTGAACATTTGATGTTTGTAGGTGAAAAGCATTTCCCACTGACCATTTGAACTTTGTGCAATATATTATCCTGTACCAGAGAGGATAATTTAACATGACTAATAAAGTTATGACCATTAACATTAGATCCTGGTCATGACGTATTTCAGTCGCTATCCATAAGTAGAAAGGTTTACTGTTTTTAATACATTTACATTGAACATTTCTTATTATCTAGACTCTGGCTGAATTATATAAGTTATTTATTTGTGTTCAATGTTCTTTTACGATAAATGAGAATATATCCAGGCTTAACAGTATATGTATTTGTATAAGGTATAGCTGTGATGCATGACCAATGTCAGATATATTCTTGTACTTCAAAACCCTTACTTCTACTATTTGTTTTAGCAATATAAATTTTTAAAAAATATCATTAAATTACCTTCAATTAAATCAAGACTATCCTTAAAAACTTTTATTATTTTTTATTTAAAGTTTTCTTTCATAGATACATATTTTTAATTGATGATCAGTAAGATAAGTACTGAATGAATACTCAGAAATTTTAGTATGGTATAATACGTATCCGTTATTTCTAACAGAAATAACCTTTGATAACGGCAGAAGACATGCACAACTTATGCTGTTAAGGATCAACTTGGTGTGGTCCAAAAAGCACTATACAGTAAGGAATCTTTGTTCCCCATGAAGTTGGCAATGCAGGTGATGTTTTTAGTTACACACATTCTACATCTAACAACCAGCTCTTTATTTGATACATTTGTTTATTACTGTGATCGTGGTATTAGTAATTTGTTTATATAACATTGTAAACTTTTAAAACAATTAGTTTGTTTACCAACATAATTGGAAAAGTTTGTACTTTGTTATTGACAAGCAACAGTTCTAAATACAGTTAAACACTACATTTGAAGTGGGATATAATTAAGTCTAACCTGAAGCATCTGTGTAGATATCATTTCAAGATCCACCTTTTTTTTTCCCCATCTTCGTGCCTAAACTTTGATAGGTTTTTAATAGATAATTATAGTGCTTTGGTCTCTTAGCCAAAAGTTTTGTTAGAATGGGTGCATTTGACAAATTAAATACTAAAGAAGCTTTACTTCAAAATGTGAAAAACCATTCCTTAAGGTTAGTGTTACAGTGCTTATCTAGTAATGTGTGTAAAAATGTCTAATTTCTGTTGTTTTGTAAATGTGAATCACAATTCTTCCATAGCCGTGAAAAATGTTGTATGATATTCATTTCAGTGAGAAAATTATTTGTATTTCTCACAACTGGTGCAAGAGTTACCAGCACTTTATGGAATACTTTTAAATTATATATTCCTACTTTTTAAAGAAAGTTGTTTGCTACAATAGCAAAAAAGTGGAAGTATCAGTGATTTTTGTATTAACTTTTTTATAGTTATTTATATTGTAGTTTTAGTACCCAACAGGGATAAAAATTGTTACGAATTTCAATGTAACAGTATTAATCAGAGATGTTTTGTCATAGGTGTCAACATAGTGTTTTGATGTATGTTGTTTTAGACTTGCTGGTGCTTGTACATTAACCCTTCAACTGCGATTGACATCATATGATGTTAACGTAGACGACTGTGATGAACATCATATGATGCAAGCATTTTACACAATATTTTGAATGGCCTGCCTCAAAAACTTGCAAATCTTTGCATATAGGGTAATAGGCAGATTTACACAAGCCACAAGCAAAGGGTTAAACGCACGTGGAATTTTCATGAGCCATACACTCCATACAGCACACTCACATTAAACTGCTGGAGGCAGACTGTACCCTATATGATGAATCAGCAGTCAATTGGTTAAAAACCTTAGAAGGCAGCATAATTATTGATCATATATATTGGTTTCATTTAACTAGGTTTTAATATCATAATGAAGGCAGACTATGTTATGTTTGGTTTTAACAATATTTAATGTTTCTCTTTAAATTTACAAGTATACTAATGTGTAGATTCTATTTTATTTTGTACTAGCTAAAACTGTAGAAAGAAACACGTGTAATCTTTATCCCTTCACATAATGATTTCAAGTATGGAAACTAGGCACGTGGTACCTGAAAAGAAATTTAAGTTTGAGTTTTTTTATATTTTAATAACTGGATTTTACCAGTTCTGATATTTCAAAGTTTCTACTTTGTGTTGGTGTTAAACAAAGTTTATGGTCTTTATTTTTGGTACAAGATGTAGTGTGAAAAATAGATCAAGAATCATAACATCAATAGCATTATGTTTCGATGACAATAATGTTTTTCAGCTGCACTGTAAATTAAAAGATGCCATTTTAAACAAAATTATAAAATTCTGTGTGAAAATGATAAATCTTAGAATCATCAGTGTCTGAAAATATTTAGTTATATTATTATGGTTTAAAAAAATGCATCTTATGTTTTTTATAAAAAAAAAACTAAATCAACTAATAAGCAAAAATCCTATTTCATTTTTTCCAAATGGCTGTAGTTAGTAAATAGCAATAGTACATGGTTTGTTTGCATTAAATTGTAACTAAAACCTTTAACAGGATTATTAACTTTTTCTAATGAGTATTTACATATTTACATCTGTTAATATAATTATTTAAATTGTAATACACAAAATCTGTAGGTATGTATTTTATTTTTTCATGAAATAAATTTTGAATATTAGGAAGTTTTGTTTGTTTTCTTGTTGAGCACAAAGTTATGCTATGGACTATCTGCTGTTCCCCACCTCGGAATCAAACTACAGAAGCTAGGAAAAAGCAAAAACATTCACACATTAAAGTGATAAATGCAAAAAAGAAAAACATTTATAAAATGAAGTATTATGAGGTATATCTTAGTAGTTAAGGTGCTAGGCTATGTATCAGAAGGTCCAAGGTTCACACTGTTGTGGTATTAAGTATTCTCCACTCTAGATGCATTAAAGAAGTAAGAGTCAACTCCTTTTTTTCAATTCAAAGTCCTTGGGGTAAGAGATGCTGCTGACTGTCTACCTTTCCTCTAGTCAGCCAATGCACATAAAGTACCATTCAAATTTAAGATGTACATACCTGTGTGTGTGTGTGTGTGTGTGTGTATAAATTATCATGTAGAAGTAAATAATGTTTAAAACGAATTTCCTTTTCTTGATAATGATATATAGTTAATACCATTCATATCTTACGAGAAATTTACATGGTAATTTAAGAAAAACACTATTTATAGCAGTAAGTGGTTTTTGATTTGTTAGTAATTTAATGCCATTTTGAGAATGCTATACGACCTTTGGTGATTTTTGTTTTACCAACACTATAAAATTTTACAGTCTCAATGAAATATACTTACACATTACTAAAAGCTGGGCATCTTGACTTAATATTTGAAGCTTACAAAAGAATGTCAAAATGTTGACTAACTGAAGAACTGTATTAGCTTCGTGCCTGTACAGAGACTCCCAAGTGGGATTGTTGCATGAATGAAAGTATCCGAAAAAGGAATTTTAAAATAATTTTCAACTTTCACAGGAAATCGATAACTTGATTTCTATACTTAAAAAATAATGTTATCCATATATCTTGTATTATTAACACTAAAGTTTAAATCTTAAAAACCCAACTAATATAACCATTGTATACATGGAAATAAAAGTTAGCCAGGCCAGGGCCTAGACTAGAACACCCTTAATTAATTCATAATCTCATTATTAAAGATAAGCTAATGGATTTTTTGGCAGGTATCTCTAATGATACTGTTATCTTTATGAATCAGATTAACAGCCAAATCACAAGTTCAAGTGAAATGTTCTAAGTAAAGTCATCACATTTAGATACATTTTGTGAATTTTTCATCTATTCAGCAATAGTAGAAAAGGTGAATGATAAAAAAGAAAAGCTTTCAGTTTTATAAAATTACTCTTGATTAACTCAAATGTTATCACCGATTCAAAATCGCAGAATTATTTTTAATTATGTTCAAATATAAAGTAAACATAAAAAAAAATGTTTTTTGAAGATATTTTTTTTATATATAAAATAAAATCTCCATTAAACACTATTTTTTTTCATAATTAAAGAATTCTTTTTAATACTTCCCTGATCTATGTGCTGCATAAGGTGCTGTTCAGGTTGAAAATACCAGTTGTACATATTGAAATGTTGAACAGGTTGTACTGAAAAGCTTGTTCACTATTTTAGAATTTTTATTTCCAAATAATTACTAATTAAAAAATATTAAGTGTTTATAATAAATCTTACAAAAATATTTACATTTAAAATTATAGGTTAAAAATTCAAATTTTATTCCATGTGTATGGAAAACTATTTCTTAAATTTTTTTTTAATTCGCTATTTGAATTCAGGAAATCAATTACACCAGGAGTAAAGACATCCATGCAAGTCAAACACCATGGGTTTTTATCAATATTAATAAACAAGTCAGAATGCTTTGGAAAATAAACCTAATTAAGGCAGATCTCAAATTTCCTGATGTAATTGCACACTGAGTAATTCAACAGTTAATCTTACTTGTATCAGTGCTGTCCATTTTTTCCACTAATTATGAACCAAAACTTTAACATTGGGAACAAATATAAAGAAATGGATGCAAGTCTTTACATCCTTATGAGACAGGTTTATATTAAATCGGAGCTTAGTTAAGTGTAGGTTCTCAAAATGTTGCACTTCCTGTAACAGGCATCTTAACTACATCCAATTTGTTCTCTTCATGGCCTTAGACTGAAGTTCACATACGGCAAGGATGTGTACTATAAAAAGTTTCTCGGTACCTAATACAGCTCTGTGCAAGACATATATTGGGCCAATTACCATCAGAAAGTCATGATTATATTCCGTTTCCAAGGCTCTGAATAATCTAAGAAAATGTAAACAAACTATATTTCTATAATGTACTTTAACTTTTACTCCATACTTTTTAAATTTAGAATAGCTCTTGTTTTTTATAAATTCCTGTTACTACACAACTTACCTTGCACTGTTATGATATTGGACATCATTTTTCAAAGATAATAAATAAATATATCTTTTAACAGCTATGTTTTTTTCATTGATGTTTTAGATTTGTGCACAGAAGAAAGGATTATCTTGTATTCGTGATCTCGGAAACACACGTAGGTTCAAGAAGTCTTGATACCGGATGATAAAAACCCTATAACCTGAGTGTTTTCAAAAGGTGAAAGGTCCACCTTTTGAAAGTGCTTGGGTTACAGGGTTTTTACTGTTTTCATGACAAATGATTGGTATTGGACTTTGTGTGTTGGTTTTCTTAGTAAACTTTTTTTTTTCCAGAGCCTCGTCACTAGTTGATTCATAGAATGCAAAGATATCCATTTATGGTTTCCTGTTTTCATAAAATATGTATCAATTCTGACATATTCTCATTTCAAAGGTTAAGGTATCAAGTATCACAAAAAAGTTGTTTTAAATTAATCATTTTAACAAAAGTCAGAGCCTGCTGATACTAGTGAAAACAACCAGTAAGTACTGTATGTTTCACAGAGGTATTATATAAAAAAAAAAACTAAGAAGTCCAGATGAACAGTGACATTACAAATGTGGTAAAAACTCTTATTTGTCAAGAAACAATTCAGTTATGTCCATATAAAGTAGTCTACTATAGAACATCTTGCAAGGTTCTGTAAATACTATAAAAATTATATAAACACACACACATACACAGTATCTTTACAAGCTAACAAAATTTATTGAACAAATAACATTCGATAAAGTGTAAACACAAAGAGTCCATATAAAGTAGTCTACTATAGAACATCTTGCAAGGTTCTGTAAATACTATAAAAATTATATAAACACACACACACACGGTATCTTTACAAGCTAACAAAATTTATTGAACAAATAACATTCGATAAAGTGTAAACACAAAGATCCATCACAACGTTCACCTGAGGAAGCTCTTGTAAAGCTCTAATTTCTTGCATGTATGTGCTTCTATAAATACAGTCTCACTATTAAAAGTGTACTACAATATATTCATTACATTAACATACAAAGCAAAAGTTTTTGCCAATTTTCTTGAATAAAGGTTTCAAGCTAGTGTTTTAGTCCTGAAAAAATCTCTCAGATTATACTCCATTCATTGCTTACAACAAAAACATCTATTTTATTTTTGGTAGTGTTTACACAACCTATTAAAATATTTGACAGATTTGCTTATTGTAACCATTAGCATCAGATATTTGCCCCACATTAATAATACAAACCTAAATGATTCTCTTCCATTGGTGTGGAAAAAGGCAGAGTTGATAACCTTTAAGCTAAGGATACTTTTTCAGCTCCAAGCAGGTATTTGTATTCTCAGAACTGTGAAACTGTACCTGCATTTGTTTTCAAAACATGCCATGTATTAATTAGCTAACAATTAAATTTTTCCCTTGCTAGAATGAAAGGGTTTAAAAGCCACATTTTTCTCTGGGGCGTTCGATGTGTAAACAGCTCCTAAGCAACACTACTAAATCGGCTAATTTACGTTTAAACTCCTTGGGCTGATTCTGATAATTCAGCACAAAGAATTACACAATGTATTAACTGTTTTATCCAGTGATTTCACTATGAGAATAAAAGTTGGGACATTAAAACATCACAACTTATTTCGTTTCAATAATAAGACAAGTTTCTTTGAAACATTTATTTTTAATTCAATGTTATGATAATAATGCTTGAGTATAATACATGATAGAAGTTTGGGACTAAGAAAACAGGCCTTGAATAAAAACCTACTGTTAATTCTACTATACAGTAAATTCACATAAATTAACAACTAAATCAGTCACTTAATTCATGATCATTTTCGGCAACTAGTTTTCTAACAGTTCTTAAAAATGTGTAATGAAACTCTGAATATATGGTTTGATCACTTAATAAAAGTTAAAGTAATACTGCTGAATTCTCTGAAAATACACTAAAATAAGGGTAAGTTCAAATTATGTTCATATTTAGTGGCAATGATATACAAATGAACAAAGATTAAGGTACTTATACTTCAGCTATATTTATAATACATAAAAACACTGAAACATGGTGAACTTACAGCATTATACTATTATAAATGGAGTAACGAGGCCTGCATAGTCCATATCTAGAGTAAATAACCTACTATGAGTCTTAACTAGAGTATTTGCTAAGCAACTTGTTAGAGTTACCTATATCAGAAATTATAGTAACATACACAGCAAAGATGAAACGTTAAAGACTTATTTAACCCTTTCAAACACTTTTCTGTGCAAGTCACTGAGTTACATTAAAAATTTAATTAAACAACTTTACTATCAATGTATGTGAATGAAATTAACATTATAATATATTTTATGATTCAAAGTTTTAATTTCTTTGTTTTAATAGAAACCTTATGAAAGATACTTAAAACTTCAGTTGTGTTGTCATGTGGGTTGCTACATGTAGTTGCTACATATACATGTTTATTGTCATTAGAAAGTGATCATTTTACACTATAATCCAACAGTGGTTATTTTTAAAACGGTGCTCAGTTGTCATCATGTGGTACATGTAACTGGCTGCTTTATCCACAAAAGTACTTAGTTTTTCTTATGTAAATATGTTATAGTTATAGAGATAATTAAATTGTATTTAGGTTTTACTTTCATATCTTAGTAAATTATGTATTATTTATGTTCTAAAATGCATAACTGAAAGGTTTAAACATTTTTTAAGTATGCATCAGACATCGTATGAGATCTCAAAACTTAAGATCTTGCACGAAGGTAAAATAATTTTGCCAATGGCTTGTGCATCTCTGCTGGAGATACTGTAATTATGCTCCAAGAGCACTGTTGACTTGTTCCAAGGTGAGTAATAAAGGACAGGAAAGGAAAATAAAACATTAAGAATTAACTATATATGAAAAGGAAAAGACACGAATATATAAATATCACCAAAAGAAGATTTTTTAAGATATTCTATGAAAAATTAAAAGGTACGTATACTTTCCTATTTCTTGATTTTAAACATTTCATTGCAGTGTATGTTTATGATAATATCTGTAGTTAGTAATAGGGTAGAGAAAATGAAAAATAAAATATGAAAACTATAACATGAAGAAAAGTACTGTAAAACTTAAAAATAAAATCATGTTGCACTTGAGTGTAAATAACTACAATAGATAAATAACATATTTTTAGTAGAAAATCAAAACAACTTCATTCTTTGTGTATATGATACTTATAATCTTTAACAAACTCCGTGAGGATACGTTAAGAAATCTCAGAGTTACAGTACGTATTGTTGCACAAGTGAAAGACCCCTGTAAGTTACAGGCACTCGTATTGAAAGGGTTAAACATTTCAATAATAATGCATTTGAAAAGCAAGGAATTAAGTGATTTGGCCACACAGTGAGAATGCAGCCCAACCAACCAGCAGCACAAGCACGTAATATGAAAATAACAGGATTCAAAGCAAGAGGGCGACTTGGGAAAAGGTGGATTGGAGGTGTGACGGAGACTCGGACTAAACACAGCCTTACACTGACCCAGACCTCTCACTTTACCTTAGAATTGTAGCCGTATCTCCCTGCAACATTTACTGGCAGATGGGGAAAAAAATAAAGTAATAATATTAATACATTCACATGAGTACAAGTTGAAATTTTTTGGGTTAATTTCTTGATGTTATAATTTCTTTTACCAGTAATCATACGGTAAACACACCTTTTACAAAATGTAAAATTTCTAAATTTAAGTGTTTGGTGAAAACAAATCACAGGATAACAACAGGTTGAAAAATTGTACAAGTTTAACAATGGATATTAAATTTTGATAACGTTATCTGTCCCAACTTCTATTTTTCCAGAAGCACATTTTTATCTTGCAATGTGGATTTAACTCCCTCATGAAACAACATGACAAGTACACGATTTTAATGTTAATTCCTACTTCACATGTTCTGTAGTTTAGTTTAATGTAATTTAGAAGCATGGTAATCGAGCATTTTCAGCTCTGTAGATGTAAAGGTTAACATCTCACCATAAAAATCTGATTTAATATATCATGTTACAAAACTAGTGCCGTGAACATATAAGCATGCTGCACTGAAGTTAAAAAATATGCTCTAATATTTTCTGAAAGCTTATTATTATCATATAGAACAAGAAAGAATGTTACTTTCATGCTTTCTACTTGAAAACCAAAACAAACATTACTACTATAGACAGAACCACATCAGTAAAGATTAAAAATGTTACTTATGTGCCGAACAAAAGAAAAGTTCATCAGAAACACCATAAAATTTAACTGGAATAAAAAAACCAAAATTATAACTTTTTTTTTATGAAAACCATTAACATTAACACAAATACACACACAACGTTCTATCAATAAACAACATTTAACCAAACACACTGATCAACGGTTTATGCTACATGTACTGAAAGTACTCTAGATTAATGGGAACCCATACTCCATCATACTCCAAACTGTATGCTAACATCTACAAGAATGAAATACTTGCAGAATATCATTATTAGATGAAATTCAACCACCAGACATTCACTGTTATGGAAGGTAATACCTGAAATTTTAATATTTTATTATGCAAGCATTTATTAAATATCATATGATTGCAGTACTTTCTGAGCTGATGTTCAATGTGCAATCAACAGCTGATCATACACAGTCAACAACTTATAAAAAAAAACATCGTTACAAGAAAAGCATTAACACTAATCTGCAGTCACACAGCATTAACAAGCTGTAACTCAAAACGATGTTGGTTGCAAGTACTTCAAGTGTGTTAAACTAATCTGCACAATAAATTCAGTGGTGGCAGCTGTTAATGTTCCATACATTAACATGCATGTGTAATCATTCTGTTGATCAGTTTACATGTACAACCATTCCGTTGATCAGTTTACAAGTGTAACCATTCCGTTGATCAGTTTACAAGTGTAACCATTCCGTTGATCAGTTTACAAGTGTAACCATTCCGTTGATCAGTTTACAAGTGTAACCATTCCGTTGATCAGTTTACAAGTGTAACCATTCCGTTGATCAGTTTACAAGTGTAACCAATCTGTAGATCAGTTTACATGTACAACCAATCTGTAGATCAGTTTACATGTACAACCAATCTGTAAATCAGTTTACATGTACAACCAATCTGTAAATCAGTTTACATGTACAACCAATCTGTAAATCAGTTTACATGTACAACCAATCTGTAAATCAGTTTACATGTACAACCAATCTGTAAATCAGTTTACATGTACAACCAATCTGTTGATCAGTTTACATGTACAACCATTCTGTTGATCAGTTTACATGTATAACCATTCTGTTGATCAGTTTACATGTACAACCAATCTGTTGATCAGTTTACATGTACAACCAATCTGTTGATCAGTTTACATGTACAACCAATCTGTAAATCAGTTTACATGTACAACCATTCTGTTGATCAGTTTACATGTATAACCATTCTGTTGATCAGTTTACATGTATAACCATTCTGTTGATCAGTTTACATGTACAACCAATCTGTTGATCAGTTTACATGTACAACCAATCTGTTGATCAGTTTACATGTACAACCAATCTGTAGATCAGTTTAAATACATACATTTCTATAATATATGCTTGTTGTAAATCTATGATAAATAGATAAATAAATAAAATAGAAAGATTCATTGGAATGAAACCATAAAATATACAGTAACCACAATAAAGACAAAAACATATGTTCAAACAATGATGAAACTTTACCACAAAAATTGTGCTCAGATGATAATTATCTACATAATGATTTTATATTAACTTGAACTCTTACGTCATTTCTTAACAGAAAAAGTCTATTTACTGAGTATGTTTTTATACCTTCTGATTAGATTTGAAATTACATTATTTTCCCCTTAATGGTTTTAAATTAACTTGAACTCTTACGTCATTTCTTAACAGAAAAAGTCTATTTACTGAGTATGTTTTTATACCTTCTGATTAGATTTGAAATTACATTATTTTCCCCTTAATGGTTTTAAATCATATACTTCTAGGGAATGATATTAATGTCAAATAAGTTTTTGAATTTGGTAAATGATGAGCTTAGAAATACATATCTAAGTAGTATAGTTCAATTTGAATTGAAATTATCTGACTAAAATGGTTTGAAAAATAATTTAAAACAGGTTAATAAAAAGCTAAGGAGTACCTACAAAAAAAAAAAATTAAATGCAGCCTAAGTTAAATATTCACATTTTTTATAAATAATTAAGTAGAAAAAAGCTCATTCTGAACTCAAGCCAAGAAAGAATGCATAGTAATAATTCAAAAACTTATATCTAGCCTAGAAAGGAATGAACACGATAATAAATTAATAAAAACAGTACAAGTTAGAAGATCAACAGAGTTCAACAATATGTACCCAAGACATACAGCCGTAGTTCACATTCAAACGGCTGAATTACAGGTGCAGTTACTTATGTAACACATTCACTGATACAACTACTGCTCCAGCTCTTAAGAGAAGTTACTTTGTTCTTGTTTTTCAGTTATACCTAGGCCTTGATATCAATAACAACATTTTATGAATGTGCAAAATGATACACAATAGATAAATGAATCCTCATTCATCTTTCTTTTTGTGTGTGTGTGTAGAGAAAATAAAAGAATACTCCAATGTTTGCACTACATAGTCTGAAAAGACAAAAATATTAACTTTATAATAAGTATTAACAGACATGAAACAACTGCTGAGTAACGTCAGTTTCTTATCATGCCAGATAAAATAGTCAAAGATGGCACCTGACTATCTGTTCCTATACCCAGAAATTGAATCTCAAAAAAAAAAATTTCAAACAAGTACATTTAGGGAGTTTTTAGAAATCAAGAAAAAATCCAAGTTTCTTATGACAGAAAATACAAACTGACCTTTTCACTACCAAAGATCAAAGAAATTATTACTCAAACTAGGATGCCATCATAACCAAGACCTGAAGTTTTCTGTCTACAAATGAATGAGTATCATGACAATAACAGTTCTCATTAATGTAAAGTCCAGAAGCTCAAGTTAAATAAACAATCTTAGAGTTTTCATAAAAACACTGAAGAAAACCTGAAATTTCTCAAACAAACAAGGATACCCAATGACAATTACAACAAGACATTGTACACATAAAACAACACAAGTTGAAGAAAATGGCTAAGAACACATTTACCTGGAATATCAAACTTTCTGAACTACTGCTCCATTACTGACTAGAGATAATTTGATACAATTGTTTTGCTGATGACTTTACCGTGAGTCCAAGAAGGCCCTGTTGTAAAGCAGGAAATTACACTGCATTCATAAAGAACTTAGTATGGTCTAATTTTTCGTCAAGCTCAGATCTACATCAAATGTAAACTGAATAAAAACAGCACATTCAAAATGGAATTAAATAATAAAAACATGACAAATCAGATCACTTTAAAAACACTAGCCATCCAAAACTTTTATATAATTTATATTCAGGTGCTTCTCTGTATACACTATACTATCATTGTACAAGATGAAACATATTACCTTATTTTCTAAGCGAACTAATGGCATATACTACACGGGCAATTACAGACAAATGATGCCTTTGCTAATCTTAGAAACTAGAATATACAATGGGGCCCACTATATTGTGGAACTCGGTATAATATGGGTGAGCTTGGACCCCAAAATTTTCATTTAAATTTATCCTTTCATGACATATTTCCAGTCTTTTCTCAATGTGTTCAACATTGTCATCATCGTCACACAAGAAATTTAATAAAAAAGAAACTTTATTCTCAAATTTTCCCCTTTCAGGTCACACTATATATAAAAATATTATTTAAAATAAATATGATATTTAACATTCACAAAGCTTTTCTTTATTATAATTGCTACATTGTTATTTTAATAATAAATTTTTGATGATAAAACACGTAGTTAGATTTAGAATCAGCCAATGAGATCACAGCCTCATGACTAATTAAGGGGCTTAGCCAATAAAATTTCCCTATCATAATTAAATGCCATATTTCTCCATATACCTGTGGATCAAATTTAGGATAGGGCCACCTATTTCTGGACTGACATCTACCCAACAATCAATAAAAAACTTTATTTGAATCAATTGTCTTCATTTTGTTACCAGTAGTCTGTTTACATCAGATCAGATGGTTTCTGTGTTTATGAGGCTGTCTTAATCAGTTTATCTGTAGTTGTGCATCATTATGGCTACTCACTTGGCACTTTTGAAAGGACCTCCTTATAATGTGGTTTTGCGACATGGACCCCATGATCCTCTTTATAGCAGGGCCCCAGTGTACCAACTCTGACAATTCTTCTGTGTACAATATTGATCAAAAAGAGAAAAACAGGATACTTATAAGGTAATGTCTTCCATCATTTTGTAACCACGTCTTACACTCACTACCTAACTATTATGCTCTAACAAAACCTGAAAGCCAGATAAGGCCTTTGCCTCTAAACATACAGCAATGATTTCACAGGTAAATGGTTAAGAAATTATCTTAGCTACTTTAATGTTGATAGATGTATGAACCAATTAATGAACACTGCCAAATAAGCAATATACAAAAGAGTTGAAGAAAATTAACTGATCTTAAAAAAAGGAATAGAATATGCATATATGGTGCCTGTGAGTTAGAAGTATATCAGATTTATACAACTTTTAAGCATACTAAATCCAGGATAAAACTGCAATTTGCAAGTTATAAAGCTAACTAGAATAGGTGTAAGGAAGTAATTACCACAAAACAATTACACAGAGTTCTAAGTATAAGTAGCTAGCAATACAGTGATGGATTTGAAAAATGGAAACAAAGATAAGTAGCTTGGGTTACCAGAAGCAGAACCTAATAGAAAAAACATACACCTATACTTAAAAATAAGTATCATGTAAGGTTTAACGTAATCATCTCGCTACACACTTAATGAAGTATACAAAACAGTACAGATTCATGTCCTAAGGATGTTCACAGGTTGTATTATCATAGGCTAATGTCTTCTACTGTCCTATAACTTCACCTACTCAAATTTAACAATATACCAATGACTACAACACAGTATATTAAACTAGGTTTAATTGCATTAACTTGTAGTCACGTCCATTCAATTTCCTACTGTTTATAAACAAGTATAAAAAAAAAATAACAAGATTATACAGCATCTGCTTGTTTCCAAGCACAATAACACATCCAGTTTCACATAGTCTGTGCTAAATATACACTTGAGAAGAGATTTATTGAGGTGTGTGTACTTTCACACCATATAATCATCATAGCAGAAATAAATATGGAGGTACTTGTATATATTAGATGAATGCTGACTTTTTATGCTTGCCTTTACTTGTAACTTTATTTCAGTAGTTCATCGAGCAAACTTGATGCTGCAAGCTCAACATCCCAGTTCATGGTCTGGAGGACCTGTTCACATCGTGAGTGAGAAGCTACTCCTAACCGAAACAACTGTTCTACCTGTAAGTGTCTTACAGTGGATTTCAAGTCCAACCGATTCCTTTGGAGTGCTGCTCGGCATTCTTCCCTTCTGACACCTCTCACAGCTTCCTGTACTGCAGGAATCAAACGTTCCAGCAGTGCATCTCTGTCTTCATTAGAATTCTTGCTCTGACATGTTGTGTAAATAACAGAATCTGACTCAAGTAATCCCATCATTCCAAAGTTTCTATTTGTCTGTTGGCTGGTTGTGGAAATACCTATTTCATTCTTGAAACTGTAGGGAGGGTTTATGAGAAATGGCTTTACTTGAGCCATATTAGGCGCTACACGAGGTAGAGGTGGAGCAGATAAAGATGAATGAATTTCCGATACATCCTCTGGAAAACGAGAAATGGTTTTACCTTGTGGAACCGGAACCTGTTGGATATAATTCTCATTATTCTCACCTTTTGTTGAGAATTGTTGTAAATTAGTGACTTTTGTATTTGTTTCTTTCTGAGACTGGCTCAGCTTTTTTTCAAGTTCAGCAACCAGTTCGGATTTCATGTGGACACTTGATGGACCAGACTCTTTATTTCCTAACAAATCAAAGCTGACTTCACTCACTTTGTCACTTAACCAGTCAAATGCTTGATCACGCTTCTGACGAAATTCTGTAGGATTTCTTAAATAGGCCTGTTCTATTGAGGAACCCGTGTTGCTTGATGAGATTTCATTAACACAGTTAGGAACTTCAGAAGTGGATGTGTTTGTGTGTACTGAACTAGAAGCTAGAAACTTTTCCCAAATGGAGTTACTCACTTCTTCCTTCCCACAACATTGTGATGTTTTTTCAAAAACTTGTTGATTATCAACAGGCACAGTAGAATAATATCTATCTACTTGCAAGTTAGGTGGAGAAAGCGAAAATGGGAGATTATAATACTTAATATCAGTAATTTCTTCTTTGTTTGTATCAGATGACATTTCTGATATAAGAGAATCAAAAGAGCTCAGTGAGGATGGTCGTTTTGATGTAGCGATATCAACATTACTATATACTGGAGTGTCTTGACTGACATCAGCCACCAGAGATGTTACGCTCTGGGACATTCGGTCCTTGTTGCTTAGAGGTCTGGTAACTGTAAGTGTGTGAACAGATTTTACAGATATGGCATCATTCAAATCTATTAAAAGCTCCTCTTTCACAGTCTCTTTCTCCTGGTTTTTTTTCAAGTTTCTAGAAGATCCTGATTTTAAAGACTCAGCTTTGCTTCTGAAACGAAGTTTATTTTCAGACCTTTCTCTTGGCTTGCCTACTTCTTTAAGTGGAGTCTCATTTTCTAATCTGTTGTAATTGAACTGCTTGTATGAACCACCTTTTGCAATGGTTGCTTCTAGGGTTTCTGAAAATCACAATACACATTTGAATTACTACACTGCAGCATTATAGTGTTTTTCCTTCAATATAAGATTTTTCATTACCATGAAGTAACTGCACATTTGTTTGAGAGCCTTATCTACTATAACTACCTATCATGGTAACATGAGTGTATCATGAAGTAACTGCACATTTGTTTGAGAGCCTTATCTACTATAACTACCTATCATGGTAACATGAGTGTATCATGAAGTAACTGCACATTTGTTTGAGAGCCTTATCTA
>NW_013670510.1:75481-78120 GCF_000517525.1 Limulus polyphemus | reverse complement strand
AAATCCTTACTGAAATATATGTCATATGCAAACGAAAAACCCTTTCTGAGCGACGCAATACACAGACATCACGACAGCGAATGACACAAAACACTTTAATAAAGTTTAAAGAATAACAATCTTCTTTGGATTTAGAAAATAAAAATTGAACTGTTTTATATAAAGCAAAAGAGATAATACAAATTACTATGATAAAACAATACACATCAATTAAAAAGTGCGTTTTCGTAAAGCAGAACTATAAGCAGAACATACAAAACTGTAAAACCGCCATACTAGGTTTAACATCATGTACACTTCGGATTTTATGAGGTTTTAGATTTTGTACGAACTTAGTTTTAAATAAAAACAGATAAAGAACTTTAATTAATCCACATATGAAACTTTAAACTCAGCTTCAACATAAATTATTTTTTACATCATCACATTTTTGAATTTTGAATATATTTTCTGTAAATAAAGATGTCGTGTAAAATTACAGAAACTTATATAAAAACAACAGGATTGGCATATGATTTAATGTATGTATATTTAGGGTTACTAATTTTCTATCGAGCAGATATTAAAGAAAATTGATCAGTTTTACTTATTGTTAAACTGCCTTTTAGTTTAAGCACAAAGATACACAATGGGCTATCTATGCTCTGCCCACCATGGGTATCGAAACCAGGTTTTTAGCGTTGTAAGATATACCGCTGTGCCACTGGGGGAGGGCACTTTTCGTTGGAAATGGATGGTTTATTTAAAGGATTTCTAGATTTGTTTTTATAAATATTACTTCACATTTACTTGTTTTGATTTTATATTACAGATTTGAAGTAATGCTCAAGTTAGTTACATTTGTCATAATACATTAGTATTAGGCTTACTATATATTTTTAATACTGCATATTTTTTATTCAGACCCTTAGAGTTTTTCAGAACGAAGATTGTATAATATTATTTCAATTTTGCTACGTATAAAATAGGTTTTCATTGCATAACAGTTGTTGTGGTGTGTTTTATAAGAAGCGTTTCAACTACTGAATAGTTTTTTTGCGACCTAGCCGGCTTGATGAGCACTGTGTTGAGCGAAACGCGACGTCAGTAATGGATTTGGCGGACACTGTATGGTTGAAATATTATTACACACTATTATTTTAGTTAAAAAAAACCCAAGAGACTGAATAAGGAGTACAGTATTAAAAATATATTAAGCCTAATATTAATGTCTTTTGACAAATTTAATTAAATATAATCGTGCTTCACGAGCATAATATTCATAACAAAAATGTGCCAACCTTGATTTTTAATGTTATAAGCCTTTAACTTTGATATGTAGCACATATAGCATATTGTGGTATGTAGCGGATATGGCAAACTGAGGTATGTAGCAGATATACAGCACACTGCAGACATAGTAAACTCGGATGTGCGGCAGAAATATAACACACTTTGGTGTGTAGCAGATATAGCATACTGTAGTGTGCAGCAGATATAGCATACTGTAGTGTGCAGCAGATATAGCATACTGTAGTGTGCAGCAGATATAGCACACTGTAGTGTGTAGCAGATATAGCACACTGTAGTGTGCAGCAGATATAGTACACTGTGATATGTAGTAAATACCACATATGCTACTCAATAAGAGTAATGATTTACTCTAAATAATCTTACTTCCTAATCTAATTTTAATATCGTTTATAATATGGTGTAGTGGTGTAAGTATGCCTCGAAATGGCATGGGGGCCAGGAACAAAAGAACACCCGGATCAGTCAGAATTGTAGCTACAATTATTGGAAAATAAGCATAAGAGGTCCAATTACTTTTTATGCGGGTAGGGGGCATCTTTTGTAGTCGCGCCACTGAGAGAGTACAAATTACTTCTAATGTTTTTAATGGGTATTATACATTTTCCGTGTAAGTGCTATTGTGGCGACATTATCTTTTCATTCTAGGAACACTCGATAGCTCAGTGATAAGCTGAATAACACACAGCAGATATCTAGCACATGCCACTGTGTGTTATTCATCTGTTACATACCACAGTGCGCTACATATATATCACACACACCACAGTATGATATATCTACTGAATAGGACATTATAATATATCTAATACGTACCACAATGTGAGATATTTCTACTGTGTACCACACTGCAATATAAATGTTACTTGCTACAAGATAATAACTCTTACATACCACCGATTAATATATTTGCCAAACAATGTCAGATATCCGATACGCACTGTGTATCCGATTGTGATAAGAGCTAGCATACAACAGTAAAATACAGTATTGGAAATAATTATGAAATCGGCGAGAAAAATAAAAGAGTATAAAAGGCAAATGCCACCCCTTTATCGTGCGGAAATAAACTGCATCAGAGTAGAGTAACGTGTTGATTATTTACGTTGTGCTTGATTAAATACAGGTAGCCATACTATTCCCAGTAGTATTAGTAGTAATAGTAGTGTGATCCAGTCATAGCTCCTAGAAAATATTTTTAGTTTCAAAGTTTGTTCCTGATCATCAGACTTGAAAAATTAAAGTAAATTAAACTAAATTCGAAAGCCTTAATGGCTAGTTTGATGTCGTGTCATTCTTCACCGAAGTCCCCGCCAATGAAGCTTGCAATATTCCACTCAATTTCTACA
>NW_013670510.1:61520-74872 GCF_000517525.1 Limulus polyphemus | reverse complement strand
TATATTACTACTACAGAATAGAATATTCTTCTTGTTTCCTATATTACTACTACAGATCAGAATATTCTTCTTGTTTCCGACATAGCAACTAAAGATCAGAATATGTTATTCTTGTTTTTGATATAACAACTACAGATCAGAACATGTTATTCTATCTCCTTTATATGTACAACAGTTTGAACTATTGTTGTATTTTCAAAATTTTCTGTGGCTTCACGTTTTGTTTGTTTAGACTTTTTCATGGGAAAGTAACGTGAACCAGGAACAGTTTGTGCAAAATAACCAAGAAATTTCCGGCCCGTTTTTTATGTTATATTTTTAAGACGAAGGTGATTTTCTTTCTATTTTACGGCAGTTTTTCAGTGTACAGCTATTTTAGCCACTATTATACTCCGAAGTGTTAAAGCTTTTCTATCTAATTTAAACAACTTAACCATTGTAGTTATGCACAAAGCTACCTAATGGGCTATCTGTGCTCTACCCACCACGGGTATCGAAACCCAGTTTCTAGCGTTGTAAGTCCGCAGACATACCGCTGTGCCACTGGAGAGTTTAACCATTTTTATTTTCAAAACTTTGACGATGTTCTACGATTATAGCTATTTTAACAACAGTTGTATTTCCAAAACATTCACAGTATTCTTTCTATGTTTGTCTTTTTTAACCACGTGTATTTCTAGTCTCGCCCCCTAGTGGCACAGCGGTATGTCTGCGGACTTAAAACACTAGAAACCGGGTACCGATACCCGTGCTGGGCAGAGTATGTATAGCCTATTGTGTAGCTTTGTGCTTAATTACAAACAAACAAACAATTTCCAGTCTTTACCGAGATATAACTTTTATTTGTTACTTTAATCGATATTAGTACTGTACATTGTAATTCACGTAATTATAAATAAAACTCCTCTCCATGTCTTCTTAACCAAACCATAAAAATTGTCCCAATTCCAAAATCAGTGATTAATCAAACAAACTACAATCATCCAAAGCTTAATTTTATGAGAACTTTATTTTCTAGTTCATTTTAGGTTCATTATGATATTGATAAAAGTTTATTATGAGTAATCAAATCTAACAGCATGAGTATTACACGTGATACGTTTATTTTTGTGTAACTTTATAATCCAGCTTTTTTATATTCATTTTGCGAGTCAATAACACACTCCGCCAACTCTTATAGTTCCGTTTGACTTTATTGGGAAATCGCTACGCTCATCTTTATATATTTAACGTAGATAAAACTGATTTAGTTGTTATTATTATTCTCTTGTGTCATTTCCAGAACTAATTTTACTGTTTTGTATTATTAGTTGTTTCTGTTATTATATATAACCTACATAACTTTCGATGGGCCTTTCCGGTCCCAATATTCTTCCCACTATTTGTCCCCACTATTTATATGATATTGGGCATAGTGTAGTTTATCAAAATTGTAAATATTAAATGTGTGATATCCCGTGAATTTATGTTTTAACGTTATTATTAACTTTCACAAAGGAAGCAACATAAAATCTGCTTGTGTTGCATGACTCAGGATTTGTGGCGGAATAATCTAAGCTCTAACTTTCAACAGCATATTATTCTCTATTAAAAATTAAACTCAGTCATGTAGATATATTTTGACAAACAAATAAACATAGAACAAACACTGCTCTTCTGATTCACCGACAAAACTTGCTTTATTAAGAATTATTCTTATACAGATGGTTCTGTTTCCTAGCTACAACTTAAACCTACGAGTGCTCTACATCTGTAAACACATTAATATTATCAAACTATATCCACACTTATAAATTAAGTTCGTGTGCTCGGCTGTCTCGTAACATTCGACACTAGATGGCAGCATAGTGTAACCTTATAGGTAATTGGCTTGGGGCAAAACTATATAATATACAACGCGGGTGAGATATGCAATAGGGCAGTGAATTGGTACTTCAACCATATTGATGCTTGCGTAAAATTGTTCTTAAAGGAACCTAATTGGTTGGAAAAAATAATCTTTTTGCATATGGTGTAGCCATTTTCTTGTCCATGTACTGCTTTCTTGGGCAGTCATTTTGTGTGATATCTGCCCAAGGGAGCAGAACGAATACTATAATAAGTGTGCATACAGTTCTGTCTACGAACCACGAACTAACACAAGAACATGTGAATAAATTAAAGGTTACAGTTTAAATATCGTCACATTAGATTTATAAATCACGAAAGTTGAAATGGTTTAAAACCGTTAAACAAGATTACCAAAACTTACAATATCTAATATTCATGTTTATAAAGTGGACTGGCAAATGAAAAGTGATTTTAACCTACTGAGTTTTCCAGTCCTAATTACAAAATTAGCTGTATTAACACCGCTGCTTACTAATTGAGGGAGATAACATTGTCGTTGTATTGAACTTAGAATATATTTATTTTCACAGAAAACGGTCGGCCATCCGTTTGGATTTTCCTAGCGAAACTTGAAGATTCAAGACCCGAAAGAAATAAACCAGTGTACACGGGCTGTAACTTTTCTCTCACAGTTTCTAATAGCATGTTAATAGCTGTACTATTACTCAATAAAATATGTAATATTTTTGTTTCAAGTTGTCCACTGATCTGTTGTGCAGACACACACATGCGCTAGGTTAGTGTCAGTAGAGAAAGGTAATGAATATTACACATTTTTGAAAGCAGTCCTTACGAAGAACAAAACTTTATAAGAGATTATAAATCCAAGAAAAATAAGAGCCATTAGCGACCGTGATAAAGCGGGCGATCACTTTGTTATAAACAACAACAAAAAACTGTTGTAACTATTAATTAAATATTATTTAGTTGATTTTCTTAGTAAAACAAGTAATAATTGGAAAGCTGGTTAACAATAAGTCAAAAGTTTTTCTATTTACGTGTTCCTGTAATCAGAATTTTAAATAAGTTCTTTAGTAGCTTCCATCCACTTCACCATAAGAGTTTTGTGTTCTACTCCTGGTGTACCTCTTGCTGTTCTCGGAGGACTGTCTGTTATCTCAGGTTTGTTGGTTTTACTTTTACCCGAAACGAAGAACGCACCAATTCCTGATACTCTCCAAGAAGGCGAAGACTTTGGAAAGTAAGTACTTGTATAACAGTTTGAAACGTTTTCAGGGTGACGACAAACACTGAAAACAAAAAACATATTCAAATTGAAAGTTTTGTTTGTTATTTTCTAAAGAAGTGATTGAGATTTTTAGAAAAGACAAAGATAAAAGCGAACTAAACTTTCAAAATTTTCGACTAAGATTTTCCATTCAACAAAAAACATCCACAAGAAAAATCATTAAAATTAATATTTTGAAAGTATGGACTGTAATACAGATAATAATTACTTGAGTTCTACGAAACATGTTTTTTTTATTTAGCCTGAAACAGCGATTTAAGAAGGATTTATATGGACTACAATTTCTTCATCTTCACTCCGTATGTGGTGTTTTTCTCTAATTATGCCCCCGTCTAAATATTAACTAATTGACTTGTAGTATATTGATCTCAAGTTTTTCGCATTGAAAGTAAAAACAAATTTCGAAATAATAACATTGTTATAAAAAGATGCATGATTATTAGTTAAACGTCAGATTATTAAAATTTACAAAAATTAAGAATGTTTTCAATAATAAAAGCAATTTGTAATAGTACCCTTAAACAGGGACACGTGAATAAATATTAGTATATCACAAGGTATATCCTATTACTTTATAATTATTTTTATTAATTAAACCTTGCTTGAATTCTCTTGCAGAAAGTAAAATTAAATCAAAGGACCTGAAAAAAAATCCTTTAAAAACATCCAAAGACACAACAAGATTAGTACCTGTTCTCTAAACAAGAGCAAATAATTATTGTATATATATATATATATATATACATATATATCGTTAACCCATGCGACAATACGTTCTAATATCGAAGTATCGCTTTGATTAATAACTCACGTTTAAACTATTTTATATTAGTATATTTATATATTCGAAATTGAAACAACTACCAACAATCTTGGAGGAGATCCCATCTTGAATTTTCTGATTTCTGGAGCCTTAGAATTCCCATCCTGCCTTGCAACGGTCTTTATTCTCATGCACTCAGGTCGCAAAAAACCACTGGTGTTGACCATGTTGGTGGGTGGATTAGGGTGTCTGCTGAGCACACCTGTTCCTGAAGGTATAAAACTGTATATAATTATAAATAAGTATTTTAAATTTATGTAATAGATTATATAAATATATTCGGTAAAACAGTGAAAAGGATAGTTGACTAAACCAATTAGATGCAGAAGTAAAGATACGTAGTAAAGATAGCATACTCGCATGTAGGTAGTAAAATGTATAGCATGTGAAAAACGACAAATATATACTTACAAATGTAAACTAAAATAGATCGACAAGCAGAGGTTGTGGTTAAAATTGATTCGTTACGATTTGACACTCAAATAGCCACGTTTTGTTCTAGGGCTTTCGTGGGTAAGGATAACACTGGCTATGTTAGGAAAATTTTGTTTCACCTCGTCATTTGCTATCATATACGTATTTTCTGCTGAACTTTACCCCACTGTGGTCCGGAACGTTGGCGTGGGCTCCAGTTCCACATGTGGTAGGATTGGCTCTATGATTGCCCCCTTCGTTAAGGAATTGGTAAGTGGAATATAAAAACCCATAACGTCGATTAATACAAATAAGATCGTAAGATATCGGTTCCGTACTAAAATACGAACGTTTACATTTCAGGTTTGTCACCGCGTTTGTATATTATGGTTTATCTCTCAAAGCTTATAAAAAAAATTGTGTCTAATTAGCAATTAGTAATTTTTTCTTTTCTTTTCTTTTTTTCATATTTTTATTAATTACATATTAAGGAAGAACTTCGATCATTATGGATTAAGAGTATTATAGGGCCACCTAACAATATAATATACAAGTAAATAAAAATATATCATTTAAATACAAATTGCGTCACAAAAAATTTCAAACTAAAAGAAAGTGAAACATTTACGTTAAGAAACTATAGAGTGTATATTTCATTTGTATCAAAAAATATGTGGAAGTTGCATAAAATATTTAGCAGTTAAAATATACTTGTAGGCTCTTCTGTCTCTTAGTTATAGTATTTTATGTAGGTTCTTCTGTTTCGGAGTTACAATATTTTATATAGGTTCTTCTTTCTTTTAGTTACAGTATTCTATGTAGGCTCTTCTGCCTCTGAGTGATAATATCGTTTTAGGTTCTTTTGTGTCGTAGTTAGAGCATTTTATGTAGACTCTCCTGTTTCACACTTATAATATCCTTTTAGGCTTTTCTGTCTTCCAGTGATAATATCGTTGTAGGCTCTTCTGTCTCGTAGTTACAGCATTCTATGTAGGCTATTCTGTCTGACAGTCATAATATCCTTCTAGACTCTTTTGTATCGTAAAATACATAAAACACAGGCTCTTCTGTCTCGCAATTAGAATATTCTGTGTAGGCTTTTTTGTCTGAATCATTCGATATTATGCGTAGACCCTTTTATGTCTCTGTTGAAATATTTTGTGTACACTCTTTATTCTGGGAACAACCTGTAATTGTCTGAGATGGTTGTATATTTCCATGACGTATTATGATTTAAACATTCTTTGTTATGTAAGCATATAGAGTAATTGAAATGTAAATACACAACAAATGTCTGCGATACATAAGTTTCTATTTAATTATTTAAGTTCCTGTAAATAAATATACACTTGACTAGAGAAATATCTGTGTTAGCTTTCAAAGTAGACAAAGTTTAAAGCTTCGTTTGTTCAGATGCTCTGAAAACAACAAAAATCATTCTCATGTATAATAATAATAACCCTTTCTAGACGGGTCACACATGAAAGGCCATGTCATCTCGTTTGTTGGTATCAAACTGTAGATTATATTTCAAATTTTAAAACTATACATAACTCATTTTCTAAATTTAAAAGTAAAAATTTTAAAAACACAGATGGACATCGATTTTTGTGCGTCACGTGGTATGTTAAATGCAGTACTGGTTCATATTAGATGTTTGTGAAGTCAAAATACTAAATTCTACAGTTTCGTACGAATTAGAATCTCAAATTACAGATATTGACAAGCTATAATATAAAATAAGAAGGTCTTATCTTTTCAATTTGCTAAGATGTTGCTCATGTAATAAATCAAACACAGTGACATTCCGCCCACCTCTTTCCATTTTTGGAAATGCTCCCTTATATACACTTACTTCTATATATGGCATGAATGACCAATTGAAAGCCCAGAATGTCCCGCTAGTGGTTTTCTCAGCCTTTCTAGACTTTTGCTATGAAATATTTTCGCTAGATATCCTGCTATAACCCTCACCTACACTGGCTGTTTGTGGAAACTAGGAAATATGATTTAATGTATGCTATATAACGTTACATGATCTGTGGGTTGATATTTTGTGAGATATTACATTACACTAAGAGTAATACTAATCGTTATAAAATATCTACGAGCTCTATACAGGTTTCCATTAAGAATATTATTGCCGTTGCCGACTGGGCCTTTCATACAACACCAAAGCTCATCAGGCAGCTCGATTTACAAGAAACGCTGTAAATAATGAATTATTAAACCTAGTTTTATTGCAATATAATATCACACAGCTTACTGATAAAAATATTTTATTTAGTTATATGCACATATATGGGATTAGTTATTGTGGTCTCTAATGACAAGTGAAGTATCTTTGGTACTTATCAATTATACGCCTATATATATGGGTCTGGTTACTGTAGTCCCTAATGACAAATGAAGTATGTTTGAAACTTAGCCAATTATACACGTATGTATAGAACTCCCTATTGTAATCCCTAATGACAAATGAAGTATATTTGAAACTTAGCCAATTATACACGTATGTATAGAACTCCTTTTGTAATCCCTAATGACAAATGAAGTATGTTTGAAACTTAGCCAATTATACACGTATGTATAGAACTCCCTATTGTAATCCCTAATAACAAATGAAGTATGTTTGAAACTTAGCCAATTATACACGTATGTATAGGACTCCCTATTGTAATCCCTAATGACAAATGAAGTATGTTTGAAACTTAGCCAATTATACACGTATGTATAGGACTCCCTATTGTAATCCCTAATGACAAATGAAGTATGTTTGGGACTTACCAATTATACACTTATATAAGTGACTAGTTATTCTAGTCCCTAATAACAAGTGAAGTACGCTTGGAACTTACCAGCATAAATAAATGTTGAGCGTTTTCTTTCTCATATTAGGCGTTTTCAGTAGGTCTAAAGCCGTCCCGCGAGTTTTTGTCGCATTTTCCTAGTCAAAAATGTTTAATGAAATCGTTAATTTTCTTATTTTGACTATTAGACTTACGAAAAGCGCTTATTAAAATATTGGAAGCTACTAAACGTTCGTAGGTGAAACAGTCTACATTGTTAATGGATTCAAACCACGAGAAAATAGTCTAAATACATCTAAAGAAAGAATAAAAATTAAATGTTTGTTTGTTTCAGAATTGTAACACAAAGCTACACAAAGAAGGTCTACATAGTCTAGATGAAGGACAACATATTAATAACACTCTTGACCTGATAACCGGGTTCTACTGTCACTCTTATAGCGAATCCACGACCCAAAAGTACGTCTTTTGGTCAACATGTATGGAACCATGAACCAAGAAATTCACATTCCGAGAATGTCAAACAATAGACCAAGCTTAACCTTTCAATATTGAATAAGATGAATAGTTAACTAAATAAAATTAACGTAACAAAAACACAAGAGTTTCAACAAGAAACGGATTAGTAATGCTTGTTTGGTTTATTTCATATTTCACGCAAAGCTACATGGGGGCTGTGTGCGCTAGCCGTTCCTAATTTAGCAGGGATCAACACCACCCACAGCCAACTCTTGGGCTACTCTTTTACCAATGAAAGGTGGCATTGACAGTCACAAAATAACGTCCCCACGGCTGAAATAGCGAATATGTTCGATGACCCACAGATTGCCAATCGAGCGCCTTAACCACCAGGTCATATCAAGCCTCGACGAGTATCAATGACAATATGATAAAACACGGTATAAATGGAATAGTAGCATGTGAGAAAAAGAGTACAGAAAGCAAAAAGTTAGACAGTAGCTCAAAAGTTGAGTTTTATCAAACTTAATGATGAGAGATAACCGTTTTATATAACAATATACACCTATCTGGCATAATAAGAAATATAAATCAGTTCAAATCTGGAGACTACTGTGTCAAGATTGAATACTTCAACACACAAGTTGTACCAAGTAAACGATATTAATTAGAGAAGCTATAATCTGACGAAAAATAATATTAGTTACTGATAAGTGCAGGAGATCCTTTACTGTAAGATTCGGGGATGAGTGTGACTAAATAAAAAATGTGTAGTTTGATCAAATGAAAGATATCAGGGATTTGATCAAGTGAAAAATGTTTGGGATTTGATGAAGGAAAAACGTCAGGAGTTTGATCAAGTGAAAGATGTCAGGGATTTGATCAAGTGAAAAATGTTTGGGATTTGATGAAGGGAAAGACGTCAGGAGTTTGATCAAGTGAAAGATGTCAGGAGTTTGATCAAGTGAAAGATATTAGTGGTTTAATCAAGTTCAATGTGTCAGGATTTTGATCAAGTAAAAAATATCTGGAATTTGGTCAAACAAAAGATATGAGGTATAGATATCAAAAAGGTTTGGGTCACAAAAATTGAAAGCTTGGATCTGAATAATCTATTCAAGACCTGTTCAAAGTAATATGACTTAGCAGTGAATATAAGTTTAAAGGTAGCTTATTTTTTTCAGTTTAAAGAAAATCCGAAAAACCTTTTTAATTTGCACCATGAGATTTTCAAGAACGGTTTTGAGATCAGATATATCCTTGCCATTTTCTGTCATGGCTTTTCGAAGTAGCATTTCTGCTTCATCATACTTCCCTAGAGTGAGTAGTAAACGGGGAGATTCGGGAAGAAACCTGTGAGACATAGGAAAAGAAAATACACATGTAAAGTCACTTAGCACAAAATGATTAGACATCAAGATAACTTTGAAGATATTCTGCTTAAACTTTAACCACATAGAAAACAAAAATTACTATAAAGAGATTGTAGCATTTATTAGCCATCAACAGATTACAGTTGATACTATAACTCAAGCATGGTGTACGTCAAAAAAAACAACAAGACTGTGGTTGTTATTAAAATAAAATCTGGTACTGAACACTTTCAACTTCCCATAAATACAGTAAACATGAGCAAGGTAACTGTTATCTAATGATCATTCAGTAGTATGTGTCGTAACGTTATAAGTGTTAAAATAATAAATAGCCTACTGTAAAAATTGCTGTTATCTTAGTCTGAATTAATTAAGAAGGTTCATTGCTAAACAACATCATTAGCTGTCACTGTTGAGAACAAACTCCTACTGCCTGCTATTTTATAGTATATAGAATATCATAACAACTGCTAGCAGCAGTATCAGTAACTGATGGTAACAAGAATAACTACCACTAACAATAAATGATGGAAACAATAATACCAACAATAACTGCAAGTAACGATAATTGATGGTAAATATGATACAAACAATAACTGTAAGTAACGATAATCGATGGTAAAAATAATACCAACAATAACTGCTAGTAACGATAATTGATGGTAAATATGATACAAACAATAACTGTAAGTAACGATAATTGATGGTAAAAATAATACCAACAATAACTGCTAGTAACGATAATTGATGGTAACTATAATACCAACAATAACTGCTAGTAACGATAATTGGTGGTAACTATAATACCAACAATAACTGCTAGTAACGATAACTGATCATAACAATAATAAGAAAATAACTGCAAGTAACGATAACTTATGGTAACAATGATACCAGCAATAATTGGTCTTAGTCCCGCCCACCTTGTCTTGACTACATGTCTGATGTATTCTGTTAAAACACACTCTGCGCCAAATTACATACAAAGATAATCTGTGCTAGCCGTCTCTGATTTGTAAGTGAAATACTTTTGGAAGATGATTAGTCAATAGTACCAACATCAGATCTTGGACTAGTGTAATCGAATATCGGGATTTTACAGACAATCTTATAATGTACTCATGGCTCCATAGTGCGGAGCGTATTTCTGTGGTAACGAGACTCAAAGAATAACCATAGGATTCACAGTCTAAAAGGCTATTAGGCCTCACCCCACTCTGTTAAATCAAAACTGGTTTTTGCCACCAATAGAGGTGTTACTAACACCAGACATTAGAAATGTTTTTACACGGTGAATAATGTTTTAGTGGAATTGTCATATATAAACATACTATCTGTTTTATTCCTCAATACATTAATATAGAAATATTCAAAATTCGTTGTTTTATGCTATTTTTACACAAGGTTGTCGAGAATGTCGTTAAATTCCTTTCACTTTAACTGTCCACTGTACGATGCCATTCACCTTTTGTCTTCTAGTGAGAAAGACAATGCATAGACATCTAGGTTTGTGAAGCCAGACAAGTATATTTTCCACTAAGACAGGTGATCTCTGGAGATAATGACCTCCCCTTTATTTCATTTGGGAAGGACTAGTTACGTATGTAACTCTAGTTCCTCTGGGTAAGTCTTACGTTAACGACTGAAGTAGTTACAAAAAAAAGTGAGTCTTAGTCAGTCTAGAGCAAGATCTCAGGATATTCAGTCTGGAATACGATCTTGAGAGATAGTCTGAAATTTGAGATCACCAAGTTAGCACTAACTATTTAGAAAAGGTAACTGTTTGTTGTGAAAATATAAGTATACAGTTTAATTGTGTTTGTTTTAGACAAAGATTGTTCGCTTTAAGTACACATCTATCTTTATTTATTTAACACATCTTCAATTGTCAGAGAACACAAAACTACTTGTCTTGTATCCTGTTATTAAGCGGACATGTCTTGTCGCTTTGAATGGAATCAGTCTTACATGAAAGTACCACAGAATCTTAAGATGTTATGTCTTATGGCTAACAATGACACAAAAGTGGTATATATATATATATATATATATAACCGCACTAATTTTAACAACATAAACAAGGATATTTACAAGATAATACATTGCGTTTACTAACACGAAATGGTATTTTCACCTTACGAATTTCGTGACTAATGTGAACATAAACACCGTACAGTAGAGGATGCTGGTTTTGTGGTAATTATCAATCATTTCTGAGTAAAACAAGTTTACTAAATAGTTCACAACTAAAACTTAACTTAATAAATAATACAGTTAATTTTATACACCATTCTACGCCTAACTAGGGATATACACTGCCATAAAACGGAAACCTTATAGAAGTTAGAATTAATTCATTCTTTAGTTGGATACGTTCGCTGTAAGTTTGGCCATAATCCCATCAATAACTCGCGAGGTTCGGCCAACCTCAAAGGTTGAGAATGCAAAATAATCTTCAAAAGTTTAAAAATACATAACATAGATAAATACAGTTACCAAAATAAGTAACTACGGCGAGTACAGCCTTGCGATCAGTAATAAAATATACACGATGCTTACAATAGCTGTAGTCTTGAGGTTTGCTACCATGCAATTTATGTTACCATGATACTTCTAGTGTAACCAAGTGGATTTAAAGCAACCCAAATCTGGTACTAGACAATCTTATTTGGTATGCACTATTGGTGTCAACTTGTAACTTTACACATCCATAGCTCTGTGCCCATTATCAAAATATAATAGTTTTTACTTTGAGTAAAATAATATACTCTTTTTAAGATAACGTGACATTTACTACCATTATTTGGATCTAGTGATTAGCTTGCCGGACTGTGGATCTCAGATTCCATGATTCGAAACCTGTTACCGCCTGTAAAACAAAAATTGCGCTTTTCATTTTGGGGTCAGTGGTGCCTTATAAGAGTGACAGTCAAATCGAACTATATGGTCTGACGAGAATACCTCGAAAGTTAGCAGTTGGTGGTGTTTACTAGCAGCTTTCCTTCTAATCTTCAAAATTAAAGACGATTAGTGCAGATGACACTCATGTAGCTCTTCCCGAAATCCAATAAACAAATCCACCATTACTCAGTTCTCACTTCTGTTTTAAATGTGGAACTTAACACGTTAAATAGTTCTATAATCATGATTAACCCATAATGGTAATTTCTCCCCAATACAATTTCATCACCAAATTTGCACTAACACTGCAATCCCATGGTCATTAATAACATATAATTAGTTCTTCCTAGCACTAACAGTCCCGTGGTTATCCCAATATAAACGTAGTACTTACCACCAGTATAAGACTGTGGCCACACAAGGTACGCTGATGGACAGTTGGATGTAAGTCCAATCTTTAAGTAACCAACCCAGACCACCGAGTAAAACGTAAGCTGCAGACCAACCTAAGTTTACCGCTACCCCCAAGATGGCTCGATGTGCTGGACCTAAAACTTCCATTACTGGACCAGAAACAAGACTGAGTTGGATTCATCTTCGTAGTCTCGTTTAATTTTATTTTTTAGTTGTGTGTATAGAGATAGCATGCACAGGTAACACTTAACTGTAAGTGGTACTATCTAAAGCTACACTCGAATGTTACGTACGAAATCATAGATAATAAAATTACACATTTCATGTTACAAATAAATAACAACATAACTATATATAAGACACTGTACTGCATGTTAGAAACGACAGCTGAATATACATAACATGATATGAATATAAGAAACAAGAACTATACCTATACATAATTAAATGTTGCATGTAAGAACTATATATAATTTATATATATCCATGTTACAGATTTATAACAACATCTATATAATTAAAAGAGTAACTTGTGTGCGTGGGAAGCTTTTTAAATTTCCTCAAACTACACACAAATTAATGTAGAAGTAAGAAGGTACGGACGACTTCACTATTTGCATAAGGGAGGGGTGGAAGTAAATAGTACTATGCATTACAAAGGAAAAGGTATATGGGGAATGAATCTGTCATCCGCCATATCCCCATCTCAGACAACAGTGTTTATGTGCTAGTGTTTTTGTTTTGAATTTCTTCATTTGTTTATAGACATTGTGACGGATTTATTCTATATTCATTTTAATATCGATGTTTGTTTATATTAAGTTGATATTTAGAAATGTACATAACTTATACTGTTAGATATGTATTGCGAAAATCTCGCCTATTCTCTAAAGTTATAGAAGATTCTCGAGTGTAGCTTTGTATTGTTATGTAATCTGAATTTTTCTAGAAACTCTCCACACGCCTATAAATATAACCAACGTGATGCGCCTAAAAGCAGTATATATATATATTATTGG
>NW_013670510.1:56522-60975 GCF_000517525.1 Limulus polyphemus | reverse complement strand
TAAATCATTGTTTGTAATAACTATTTGAAATAACTATTATTGTAAATTGTATTGCTGTTTATCTATTAAAACATTTGTATTAAAAAGGAAACTGTGTGTATCCATCTTGTTGGCAAATATCATAAATTGGATATATATCGGCATTTACTTAACCACTAAATCTAAATTACAATTTAACTCAGTTTTAGGCTATTTGAAATTTTAATACGTAACAACATTTAAAGTATCGGTACCATCAGCCAGTTCAGTTTTAATACTTGCCCCTGATATTCGGGTTTTGAAAGTGTCATGAAATCTGGTGTCTAATGCTGGACAAGTCGACTGCTTTGTCAGTTCTGATCAGATCAATTGGCTCAAAGTGTTTTTTGTACTAGATGTGTTTGGTGAGTATTAATTATTGTGGAACAGGTTTAACCACGCAGTCATTAAGACGTTCCGCACGGCCATCAAATTTGTTCAGAACTCTACGTATATAACCGCTGAAACGAGTAATCGAGTCAGGTTACTTAACTATTTTAATTACTTTAGGTACACTGTACCGCCTTAATATTTTATAAACTTTGTACTTTCAAATACAAAATACCACAACCAAAAATATATTTCGTATCCGAAACACGAGTTTTTCCCTCTAGTGCTGAGAAATATAACCATGATACACATAATATGATTTTCTTGGTAATAAAACAACAACACAAGTAGTAAGTCACGTGTTTTAATCAGTAACATTATATTCTATAGCTCAGAAGTGCGCTGGATGGGTAACTTTATCCATATTACATGTTAGTAATTAAAGAAATTGATACAATCTAAGTTAAACTCACAGAGCCACACCTAAAGCAAGGTGACAACTACACAAAAACGATTTTCTTTTCTTGGCGCGCTTAAGTCATTAAACAATATTTTCAGAAACATAGTAGTATTTTGTGAAATTATAAGGTATTTGTTTTATGTTTTCCAAGGAGAACTAGGGGCTCGAGATATGCATTTACGTACAGAGAACAAAACCTGTTGTGAAGCCACCTGAAGCCCCCAGAGCAGAGAAAAACCTTAGAAAGGTAAACATCAGATAGCTTGTAGAGAAAGGAATCGCCACACCAAAAACAACGTTAATTGCGAGGCACACCAGGATAACTGGACGACGACCTATCCTAAATAGAAACGATAATAATGATAAACGTGGAATCGGCTAACGTGAGATATTTGAAACCAGATTATATAGAAAATAGATTCCAAGAATATACACTGACACAACAAATGCTACTAGATGGTAGAAAAATGTAGTATTTTAAACCACAGAATTAATAATTTTTCTAACTATAAAAGTTAATTGTTATTTTTAATTATAGAATCAATGTTCTCTCTAATCACTCAAAGAATGATTTGTTTTGTTTTATCTACAGAAGTAATATATTCTGACGAACCACATAAACAACACCTTCTTTTTAGCCACTGAAGTATTATTAATAACCACTGAGTAAGAACGTTGTTTTTAAACTATAAAAATCAATTGTTATTTCTAATCATAGAATCAATATGCTATTTCTAAGTACAAGAAAATATGTTTTTTATAATCACAGAAATAATATGTTTCTTCTAATCCTTTCTGAACGCAAAATAAACACTTTTATATTCACAGAATGAAAGTAGTTCTTCAAATCATAAAAATAATTATCCTATTATTTACAGAAATAATATCATTTCTTATCATAGAAATAATGATACTTTTAACAACAGTAACTGTGCTATTTCTTATTACAGAAACAATTGCTTTTTGTTATGTTTTTCTAATTACAGAAACAATGTATTTATAATAATGTGAACAATTTTCTTTTTAATAAAATCAAGCAGTATTATCATAACAGAATTAGTCAAAATACGATTCTACAAATGTATCTGTGAACATATTGTACATTTGAAAGGCTCACAAGGAAGAAACAACAGCAAAGCTCTATACAAGTCACTATAAACCAAATATATCTAGCTGACTGTTGTTAAACTTACCTATCGGACAATGATCCAAACACAAACACTGCCACCATGAACCCTGCCATATAGATGGACTGACTGAGCGAAACCAGCCATTCTCTGGAGCAAACTAAGTCCCACTAGGAGAATAAATAAACAGAAAAGGAATATTACTATTAAGTCACATTATGTTACATAGAATAAAAAGAAAAATTATCGTGTTAGATTACATTCTACAGTCATAAATAAAAGGTACTGAAAGTTTAAAAATTGATTGAATAGCAAGGAAAGGTTGATAATAGAATAAAAAACAAGTTGCATATAATAAATAATATATTGTAATGAAAACATATAAATACCTGATCAGTATTCTTGAAACCAGTCGTTCTCATTATTTCTGGAAAATACGAATTACTCTTTAAATTAATCATGGGTTCTTATTCTTCAGTACTGGATTTTCATATAACTTATCGGAAAGTATAAAACCTAATATGGAATAACAATACAATTGTAATTTTTGTTTACATTCTTCGTTTGTTGATCCGGAATGCTATGGTCATCAGCCTTATTGCTCCCAATATTGACCACTGGTGCAGTCCACCAAATTCCTACAAAAACTTGACAGTTGCTCAGTGGAGGAACTATGCCATTCCTTTTGTTGAACAAGATGATAAGTCGACGTTCAGCAAGTGTAAAATGTACAACCTGTCCAACATCGGGTACCTTGAACCTCCAGATTTCAACTCAACAATCCTCTGCTCTTCTTGGGAGTACGACCATACCAAATATGATTACACAATCATTGATGAGGTATTGTGTGTCCATCTATTGTTATTACAAAAACTACATTAATTATAAAGAATTATTGAAATAATAAAAACATTAAAATGAATCGAGAGTTTACATCATAACAAAAGTTCAGTAAATATAAATTATCTAAACCACGTGTAGAATAATATGCAGTTTAGTAGGAATTAGGGAAGTTGGTAAGAAAAGCCAAAATGAAGACTTTTCTTTGCCACGGGCCATAAGATCCAATAATGTCTGATATTTGAGTCCCTTTCTGTTGATCATCAGTCTGTATACTAATGAAGTAGAGTAATTATATACACTGGTGAGATATCCTGTTGCACGTGAAGAGAAAGTTTAGTATTTGGATAGATGTGTGTAAAAAGTAATAAAAATATTTTTTTGAAGCGTTTTGATGGTTTCTTATTCTCTGTGCTATATCATTTATAATACAGTTAGGACTGCATCCGTTTCAACACAGATCCCTATATTTACTGATATAACAGCCAAATCAAACTAAATTGAACCACAGAGGAATTTAACTATAAGAATAGCATATTACCATAGATTCAAAGCTGGCTAGTCTGACTAAGACTTTGTCTTTGTGGTCAATCAACCTGGTCTAGTGTGGAGGTTTAATTCTTTCGTCGCTTTATTCAAGATTTCACGACGCAATAGAATGGATAAGCATAACATATTCACAAAATGAATATTCAGTCACATTTAACTATTCTTCCTTGTTTCTCGTGTTAGAATGTATATGTATTAATATAATATAAAGTACGTTAATAGAATAATTTCTCATCTGAAGTTTCATAATAGATTATCAAAACCCATAAAAATCACAGAATAAACCACCAAATAACATCAAAATATTTAAAACAATCACGTTGTATACCAATATCAAAATCCTTCGAAAAACAGGCTATAAACCACTAAATGACTTCAAAACCTGACACAACCACGCCTTAAATGACCAAAGAATATTAAAACCTGCCAAAGTCATGTCGTAATAAAACATAATTTTATTTTTATAATTTTGTTATAGACATTATTTTATACTCTTACTTTAATAAATGTATTTAGGATTCATCTAAATCACCTACATTGGACGACGTTGTGACATATTATTAGGATTATGATCGAAAATGTCGTTAACTGTAAGATTACCTTACTGATGAAAAATGTATTCTAATCTCTTTAAGTAGTTCCTAGCAAAAGAATCATGTTCAATTAAGTACGCTCGTTACCAGGTTGATTTTTAGTTTCGTTATAAGTGGGTAGCTTATTCTGGTCGGAAGTTAATATTATTAGATCGTTGAATCTCGCCAACATCACGCTGTAAACCACCAAAGGACCATCAAACCTAGCTCATATAACGCAGTAACTCACCAAAACACATTAAACTTGCTAAGGTAACGCCTTAAAACACTAAAGGACCCCAAACCTTGCTAATATCACATAAATAGCCACAGCATATAAAACATTATTAAAGTTATGGCGTAAACCACCAAAGGACATCAACATCTGCTAATGTCATTCCTTTAATCATCAGATGACATCAAAGCCTGCTGACGTCATTTCTTAATTCACTAAATGACATTAAATCCTGCTTTAAATCATTAAGGGGCATCAAAACCTAAACCAGCAAAAGACATCAAACCTGCTAACGTTACTCCTTAAATCACCAAATGACATT
>NW_013670510.1:45154-55568 GCF_000517525.1 Limulus polyphemus | reverse complement strand
GATTTCTTTCAAAAAAGATGTGATCGTTTATTTTATGCTCTGTGCTATATCATTTATAATACAGTTAGGACTACATCCGTTTCAGCACATACCCCTGTTCTTAGTGATATAACAGCCACACCAAACTAAATTGAACCACAGAGGAATTTAACTATAAGAATAGCATATTACCATAGATTCAAAACTGGCTAGTCTGACTAAGACTTTGTCTCTGTAGTCAATCAACCTAGTCTAGTCTGGAAGTTTAATTCTTTCGTCGATTTATTCAAGATTTCACAACGCAATAGAATGGATAAGCATACCATATTCACAAAATGAATATTCAGTCACATTTAACTATTCTTCCTTGTTTCTCGTGTTAGAATGTATATTTATTAACATACTATAAAGTACGTTAATCGAATAATTTCTCATCTGAAGTTTCATAATAAATTATCAAAACCCATAAAAATCACAGAATAAACCACCAAATAGCATCAAAATCTTTAAAACAATCACGTTGTATACCGCCAAAGAACATCAAAACACTTCGAAAAACAGGTTATAAACCACTAAACGATTTCAAAACCTGACACAACCACGCCTTAAATGACCAAAGAATATTAAAACCTGCCAAAGTCATGTCGTAAAAAAACCATAATTTTATCATTATAATTTTGTTATAGACATTATTTTATACTGTTACTTTAATAAATGTATTTAGGATTCATCTAAATCACCTACATTGGACGACGTTGTGACATATTATTAGGATTATGGTCGAAAATGTCGTTAACTGTAAGATTACCTTACTGATGAAAAATGTATTCTAATCTCTTTAAGTAGTTCCTAGCAAAAGAATCATGTTCAATTAAGTACGCTCGTTACCAGGTTGATTTTTAGTTTCGTTATAAGTGGGTAGCTTATTCTGGTCGGAAGTTAATATTATTAGATCGTTGAATCTCGCCAACATCACGCTGTAAACCACCAAAGGACGTCACAACTTGCCAAAATCACGGCGTAATCCACTGAAGAACATCAAACCTAGCTCATATAACGCAGTAACTCACCAAAACACATTAAACTTGCTAAGGTAACGCCTTAAAACACTAAAGGACCCCAAACCTTGCTAATATCACATAAATAGCCACAGCATATAAAACATTATTAAAGTTATGGCGTAAACCACCAAGAGACATCAAACCTGCTAACGTTACTCCTTAAATCACCAAATGACATCAAAACCTACTAAAGTCATTCCTTTAATCACCAAATGACATCAAAGCCTACTTTAATCACCAAAGTACATCAAAGCCTGCTAACTTTACTCCTCAAATCAACAAATGACATCATATCCTGCTAACGTTACGCCTTGAATCCCTGAAAGATATCAAATTCTGATTTACACTAATTCGTATGTAACTTGTCACAACTAAGGCAATCTGAGAATGCTAATCCATTATTTTAGAGATAGGTACCGAATTTTAGATGTTCAAATCACGTGCTGATAATCAACAGTATTAAACAGTATGATAAGTATAAGGGAATAACAATGGATCAATGCAGTATCGTTGTTGTCAAACAAAACAGCTTGATTCAAAGTATGTAGGTGTGTTAACGTTAGATACCAAGCAGACAACATTGAACGAATTTATATAAAAAATTTAGGCTACAATGTGCAAAAGAAAACTGAAGACTCTTAGACAAACTAGCTTTCAGTTATATTCAAATTTACATTATACATAAAACATCTACTTGATTGGTCATCTTGATCAGGATCTGGGAGAATCAGGTGCTATGTAGAGCCCTTCTTCCCTCCGGTACTGATGTTACTGTGATCCGTTTAAGTCGTCACAGTTAAGTTAAGAGCACATAAATGAGGCTTCTGTATTCATGTAAAGTAACTATCATAATTACGTTACCCATATCAGAGTCATGTCGATATATATATTGAACGTTGAACATTTACTCTGGCACATAATTTGCTTCACTTGGAATGTAGACAGTCTCACATTACACAAATAGTTCCATATATTCCAAAGCTTGTTCATTTGGCAGTATATTTGGCAGTATATTTTGTACGTATTTAACACTAATACCCTAATAATACATAGTGAATGCACCACACAAATGATGTGGTTAATAAATCTAGCAGTAGGTGGCTGATTGCCTTACTTATTTAAAGGGAAGAACTTAGGCTTATTTACATAATGCATGATATAGCGATCTAGTGAACGCACGAGTTCGTTTTTGTTTAAGCTTTTCTGGAAGTTGGTGACAGATCTATTTAGGAGTCTGTCGTACACTGACTGTACTCTCGTATAATTATGTAGAAAAACTGAATTTGTTGTGAATCAAACTTTATGTGCTGTTTTGAGGACTGAGTTTTGTATAGTTTGTAATCCTGTCTAATTATGTGGGATGTAATGTTTCTACAACCGGACAGACATATTTCATTACCGACTGTATGTATTGTTTGTAGATTTTTAATAAGTTTCTCTATGATGAGCATGTGTTATTTTCAGATAGACTCCTGACGTAGTTCATTCGCTTTCAGATTTTGTTGATGAATTCGTTCACATGTGTTTTCCAGGTTAGTTTCGAGTCATAAGTAAGGTCTAAAAAAATTTTCCGACGTAGCAGTCTAGAGAAGGACTCCATCCTGGTAAATCTGGGGTTTGTGTTTGTTTGTTTGTAATTAAGCACAAAACTACACAATGGGCCATCTGTGCTCTGCCCACCACGGGTATCGAAACCCGGTTTCTAGCGTTGTAAGTCCGCAAACATACCGCTGTGCCACTGGGGGGGGGGGGTTACCAGCTTTATTGGAGTTTGAGAACGTAAGAACCTGTATTTTTGGTACATTATTAATTTTTATTATTTTATTTTGGCAGTATTCAGCTACATTATTAATACATTTGTGCTTGCTATAAAGGGAGTTTGGAAACTCATCCAAATTGCTACATTATTCTCAAATTGCGAAGCAAAACAGAAATTTGTGTGGGTGAGTGGCATATCGCTTATATACAAACATGTTGTAGGAGTAAAATACTCTAAATATGTGCTCTTTACATTTACCCGATATTTTCTATTATATAAGAAGATGGACAACCAGCTAATAATTCTTCGCTGTAGTTCCATGTGTAACATCCGGAACCTTAGACGTGAATGCCAACTTTTATCGAAATCCCTCTCCATATTGAGAAAACATGTGACAGTGCACTGTATTACTGTTTCAGTTAATCAAACTAAGTGATCAGTGGTTTCCCGAAATTTTCTGAAACCTTTTTGTACTTCGGGTAATTTTGAATTTCTTTCTAAGTTTGTACTTACACTGGTACTTATAACTCTTTCTGAAATTTTGCCAACACAGCTGGTCAGGCTGATTTGTCTACACAACTGGTCAGGCTGATTTGTCTACATAGCTGCTTAGGCTGATTTGTCTACACAGCTGGTGGCTGATTTGCCTACACAGCTGGTCAGGCTGATTTGCCAACACAACTGGTCAGGATGATTTGCCTATATAGCTGGTTCGGCTGATTGGTTTGTAGCTATGTGGTTTATTGACTGGTTTAGACTAGTGTTAGACTAGAGGGAAGGCTAGCTAGCCAATATTACCCACCTTTCAGCCCTCGCTCATGGCTGGAAGAGCAGACAGGTTCAGTGATGGTATTCGAACTCGCGACCCGACATTTTGTATAGAGTCCGCCACTTTCTGTACATCTTCTTCCATATATATAAGGGTTTTTACACCCTCGTTTAATAGAGGTACACAGCTTACATTTTCTTTTTCTATTAGACTTGTGACTACATTGTGTCTTAAAAGACTAAGAATTTGGAAGTTTATGTTTCACCAATATTGCAAATAATTTTTCTTTAGAAATGTTACAAAATATCGACAGAAACGTGTGATTTACATACTCGATAATAAAATGAGAAAAACTAGAAAACTCTGAATACTTTAATTGTAATAAATGAATTTGTTTTAGTAGCTAAATGGAAGGAATTTGATCAATTCCGTTTAATCTACAAAATAAACAGGTAACGTAAGCCAACCTAATTCCAATTACAACAATGTCTACTTTTAATATTATTTTACTTATACTGATTAGATTATTGAAACTAAAACACGTGGAGGTAAATAAGACAACCTTATAAAACCATATATGTCCTAAAACACTACAATAAACATAATAATCATTCTTCAAACACGCAGAACATAATTACATATATTACCCAACAAGGATTTAAAACTTGAGCTTCACTGTACAGCTTTTCAGGCTTAGCGAAACTGATGAAATATTATATTAGCCAGAAATGATGTTCTCAAATATTCAGAGTGCAGGCTGTGTTACGTAACGAGAGCTAATATCTTTATCAAAGTTAAAAACCTTACCTTCCTTGTGATTCCCTTTCTTCCTCGTTTTCGGGTATCTTGGTGTAACTTTTAAAAGTGTTGCCCATTTTTCTAAACTGGTGATCTTTTGAAGATATAAGTAACACAGATAGATCACTTCCTTAAAATCCAATTGGTCACTAGAGTGGTTTTAAAAAGGTTTCACAGTTATTGAAAATATGTTCAAGACAGAAAATTGAAATGCTTTGAATATAAATGTTAACACAATGAATTGGTTTAACATCCGTCTATAGTAAGTTGTGCATTTCTTATGTGTCTTTTTTATTTTATAAATACTAAAATATTAAAACAAGCAGACTAAAATAGGTTTAGATAAAATTATTTTTAAAAGCATTATAGAAAAGTATTCAACGAAACGTTTACCCATTTTCTTTAAATCCCAGAAGAGATCGCTTAACTGCATTGATCTTGTGATCGATTTGGATATTTTCCAGTAACTTTCCTAAAACATCAGGCTTAAAAGCAAAACAAAAAGATTATGTCTTACCTGACTAGGTTCAATTGGACAATTGTGGAAATCTTCATTCAAAAAAACTCTGATTAGATAAGGTTAGTACATACACCACTGTATTACCTGTCGTGATGTCTGTGTCTTGCGTCTCTCAGAAAGGGTTTTTCGTTTGCATATGACATATATTTCAGTAAGGATTTATAAAATTCAACTAGTAACATTACATCGTTATCTGGGTTGTTCTCAGTGTTGGAGTCACCTTGACAACCGTCTTACAGAAATTATTCGTTCTTCACAGAGTAAAGTAACGTTTTCACTTGTGCTGAATTTTTGTATAAATTGCAATTTCTTCTATGTTTATAGATGTATATTTGAGACGAAAACTTGATCAATGACAGCGATGAACAAAACAACCAATACTTGTATTTGGTATATATGTTGAGCTTTGAGTTAATAAAGCTTTCAGGACCTTCAGTAGTTAGGTCAGCGCGTTGAGTTTGTTTATCAAATGGCTCATGTACTCCTTAAAAGTATATTTCACGCCCATAAACGTAGGTGTTGTATTATCTTATATAAAATGTAAAGTGAACAAGTAGCGTACAACATGACCTTGAATGACACAACACACTTCAACAATCTTCTTTGTATTTAGAAAATTGAACTGTTTTATATAAAACAAAAGAGATAATACAAATTACTCTGATAATACAATGGACATCAGTGAAAAAGAAGATTTTCAGAAAGTAGAATCATAAGCAGGATATACAAAACTGTAAACCGTCATATTGGGTTTAACAGCACGTACACTTTGGATTTTATGATATTTTAGTACTTATACGGATTTAGTTATTTCGATTTTAAATAAAAACAGAACTTCAGTTAATCCACATATGAAAATTTAAACTCGGCTTCAACATAAATCATTTTTTACATCATCACACTCTTGTGTTTTGGAATAGATTTTCTGTAAATAGAGATTTCGTAGAAAATTGCTGAAACTTACACACAAAAAAACAACAACAACAGGTTTGGCATATGATTTAATGTATGAATATTTAGGAATACTGATTACTAATTTCCTATGGCCCGGCACGGCCAGGTGGTTAGGGCACTCGACTCACAATCTGAGAGTTGCGGATTCGAATCTCCGTTCCACCAAACATGCTCGCTCTTTCAGCCGTGAGGGCGTTATAATGTGACGGTCAATCCCACTATTCGTTGGTAAAAGAGTAGCCCAAGAGTTGGCGGTGGGTGGTGCTGATTAGCTGCCATCCCTCTAGTCTTACGCTGCTAAATTAGGGACGGCTAGCGCAGATAGCCCTCGTGTAGCTTTGCGCGAAATTCAAAACAAACAAACTAATTTCCTATTGAGCTAATACTAATGAAAATATCGTCGGTTGTTACTTTTCGTTAGATTATTTGTTTGTTGTTTAATCACAAAGCTACACAATGGACTATCTGTTCACTGCCCACCACGGGTATCGAAACCAGATTTCTAGCGTTGTAAGTCCGTAGATATACTGTTGTGCCACTAGGGGGTGTTTCTTCTGCTGAAAAGAAACACAGAGCAGAAATTAAGTCTCCGAAACTCCCGGCTTTATCTTAGATATTTTTCAGTTATTGTGTGTGGATAGAGGTTGTTAGATTATAATGATCTTCTATATATCCTTCTTTTCTTTAGTATAAGTAGTAATTAGGTATATTAATAATTAGCTATACGTCATGCATGGCTAATAAATCGAAGAAAACTCACAATGCAATATAACATAGAAATATGTCTAAAATTATTTGTAATACTATAAATGCTACGATATAATAATCTAGTTATAATTATAATAAAAAAGTCAATAATCCGATTGTTTGTGAAAGTTACGTTTACCTTTTTTATCCAATTAATTCCTGATGAAGAAAGGGTTAACTTCCGAAAGAACCTCATTACCTGTGACTTACCGTATTTTTCGGAATATAAGACGCACCGGTGCATAAGATGCACCCTTATTTTGAAGACAGAGTTTTTTGGGGAAAAAAGGAGCTACAGTCGCGTTTGAAAGATTTTTATTGGACAAAAATTCAATTTGATACTTTAAAAATTAGTATATATTATTCTAAACACAAAAGAGCTCAAAATAAAAAAAAATACCGTTAATCAAAAAAAAAAAAGGTTTACTGTTATTTAGTTTGGTTCAAAACCTACAAAATCTTCATTGCTTTCACTGTAATTTATTTCTTTATTATTCAGGGAGCATCATAAATAGTTATGTTTTAAAAGAAAAAAACTACTATTGTTATAAATAACACAGTTAATTGAACTAAAATATGTATGCCTATTTGAATATATTTACACATGGCTTGTGTATATCGTATATATATACATATATATATTATTCATACCTTCGGTGTATAGGACACAAGCAGATTTTGACATCAAATTTTGGGGTAAAAAAGTGCGTCTTATACACCGAAAAATACGGTACTTTTCTTTGTACACATGTTTTTCAAGTACTGTAAGTTAATGTACATTGTAGCTAACAATCAAATATTAGTATTTCGGATACTAAAAGAAAAACGTAATTCGGTTCATAAGTTAACATCAAATAGAGTTTCAGAAACTTATGGAAAGCAGATAACAATAGTTGGGTACTTATTGTTAACGATGTTTACAGCTATAATCACTGTACATATCAATAGTCCATCAATATAATTGGGAACTTAAATATATAGAACAGTTCAAAAGCCTGGGTATCACAGCATCAGCTTTGGAGTTTTCATACAAGTATTGTTTTGGCTTACATGCTATTCGAATATTAGATATAATAAATTCGTTTTGGAATTGAATAATTGAATAATCAATTATTATTCAATATATGAACCAATTGAATAATCAAATTTAATAGACCCTCTTCTAGCCTTGACTACAAAGGGTCGAGTATAAATTAAAGTGTCCATTTAGCCACGTTCTGCCCTATTAAACGACCATACAGAGGAGAGTCCATTCAAAAGGTTTCATTCTAAAGATTTCATGCCCAAAGCGCTCGTCTCCTCGCTAAATGTTTTCCATAATCCATTTAGTGTACAAAAAGAACAGTTTTCTAATGTCCTTTTCAACAGTCCAATCACATAAATATCCATGGACCCTGCGTCCAGCTGCTTGACTGATATGTCTTTATATCGAATAGCATGAATTCTTATCTCATTATCTAAGTGCTTGTCGTATGCGATAATTGAACATATGTTGGTGAGCCCATACCCCTGTTGACCCCGTTTTCGTATAGAGTATGCATTTATAAGCAGTACAAAGTGTCCAGAACATTGTTCTGATAGTATGCAGAGTTCCCCATGACCTTCATATCCAATCTCTTGCTCCTGATGTAGTTTCCAGCGGAGATAATGAATCCCTTAAAAAATTTTCGCAACATGCTGCATATCGCTTTTTAAATATTGTTTTAGCCATTGAGTGGCAGAAAATGGTATTTGACTTGTTACAATTATCATAATACACATATTCTTTGCTTCGTCGAGTGTCTTCACGTATTGCCATTTTTCCCCGACAAAGTAAATTTTATAGTTTTTTCTGCAGTTGGATTTCTTTACCTGGATGTGTTGTGAAAGTAACATGTGTACACGAGACTTTGTTACTTTTCCAGACAGAGATCTTTCTCTATCATGTTTTTTGCTGTTGCCTGAAGCACATGGACGGCTTTTGGTACTGTCCTCTATTTTCGTGGGTTACCACTTGCTACAAGAGGCTGCACCTTGCTTACCACGCTTGAGTAAGACTTGTTGAAGGTCTCTTTCTGAACAGTCCTGGGTCCCCAAGTTGATCCATCTTCCTTTTTAATTCCAATATCATTAAGTGCAAGTCCACGTCTTGTTGTGATTTGAATGTATAAATATTTTGCATCAGTAAGAACTGTTATGTATCATTCCAAAAAGTGATATCCAGTGACATCATATAACATAAAACTCCACAAAATGTCAAGATGTAGTTGTGATATAACTTTTACACACCGACTTCATATGAGCTGTTTTTATCACGTGATTTGCATATCTAAAATCGTTTTACGATAGTGTATTCAACTCAGCGTATTTTCTATGCATTGATGACACCAGTTTTTTAGACTATTTATCTATACTTACTTCCATTTTTATCCTACAGTATTTCAATATGCCGCAAGCCGTTTTTTTATAACGTTACTTTTCAATTGGTTCATATTAAAGTTAATGGTTAATTTTATAATATTTTAAGTATCTCATCATTTTATCATAAATTTGTTTTATCATCCAACATTTTTGGCAGTCAATTTTTTATTTTTTTTTGTATGTGTCAGGATTTGTTTGTAATTAACCACAGACATACGGATGTACCACTGGGGGGCTTGTGTCAGGAATAAACAAGAATCAACAGAGTGACGTTATGTCACAGCTAGTCTTCCATAAACAGCAAAGGAAAACGTTAAATCTAAAATCACTTGCTGAAAAATGTTAAAAAAAGACATGACCATTATGGAAATAAATTAGAAATGAAAATTGTCAGATGTGGTTATTTCAGAGACTGTATCCACCTTTCAAAAATGTAAGTTTTATATAAAATTATGAACAACATTTAATATATATTTAGCCAAAAATGTAACTTGAATGAATAGGGATGCAGCAGCTAATCACATATTCCAAATTGACATTGAAAGCATTTGTTCTTTGATAAAACCACATGAAGTGGTTATAGCAGATAGAGTAAATAAGGATACATTGGATCTCCCTCATGAGCTAAATGTTTAATTAAATGAGTATAACCATTGTTACGTATTACAATTTCAAATAGCCTGAAATTGAGTTATATTGTAATTTAGATTTAGAAGTTAAATAAATGCCGATATATATCCAATTTATGATATTTGCTAACAAGATTGATACACACAGAGTCTTTTTTAATAGAAATATGTTTTAATATATAAACAACAATAAAATTTACAATAACAGTTACTACAAATAGATATTACAAACAATGATTTATATACAAAAGTTTTACAAACTTACAAGCAATATAAAGTCTTCTTTCTAGTCTGAAACTTGCTTGATATCTTATCGAGGGTTCACAATGAGCGAGTTGATTACGAGTTGATGTAGGTACAAATCACTTAATAGGGAGCTAGCTAGCTTTGTTGTTCTCTTTTACCACTGAAGTTATATAATATCTTCGTAAAAGTACTAATGTCCGATGTGAATCCACTGAAGATAAATGATTATAGCATACCAACTATAGCAAACCAATAATATATATTGTTTTTAGGCGCGCTGCATTGTTATATTTATAGACGTATGGAGAGTTTCTTGAAAATTCAGATTACGTAACAATACAAAGCTACACTAGCGTTACGTACACATATATATTGTTGATTCTTACACTCGAGAATCTTCTACAACTTTAGACAATAGGCGGGAGTTTCGCAATACATATTTAACGGTATACGTTATGTACATTTCTAAATATAAATTTAATTTAAACAAACATCGATATTAAAATAAATATAGAATAATAAATCCGTCACAATTATAATATTATATAATAT
>NW_013670510.1:32864-44061 GCF_000517525.1 Limulus polyphemus | reverse complement strand
TATCTTCGTAAAAGTACTAATGTCCGATGTGAATCCACTGAAGATAAATGATTATAGCATACCAACTCTAGCAAACCAATAATATATACTGTTTTTAGGCGCGCTGCATTGTTATATTTATAGACGTGTGGAGAGTTTCTTGAAAATTCAGATTACGTAACAATACAAAGCTACAATAGCGTTACGTACACATATATATTGTTGATTCTTACACTCGAGAATCTTCTACAACTTTAGACAATAGGCGGGAGTTTCGCAATACATATTTCACGGTATACGTTATGTACATTTCTAAATATAAATTTAATTTAAACAAACATCGATATTAAAATAAATATAGAATAATAAATCCATCACATCATCCTACAAAGGAATCCAATAACTCAATCCATGTCAAGAAAGTGCACTTGATTTTATAAGCACGAAATGGTCCAATAAACAGTGGAAACCATTGGGCATTCTATTTACCAACCTGTATATTTCTTTCATAGGGAATTATTCATAGGGAAAATTGTTAGTATTATTTTCAACTCCTATCGGCCTGCTCCCGTACAATACACAAAATATAACTTTGTTGTATAATGCATGCTCGAACTGGTTGAGCAACCAAACACGATTCTATAGGTTGCCAAGTCTGAAGGTTTGTTAAGAAAGTGGGCGATGACGAAAAAGAATGAAACGAGTGATGTGGTTTTGGATTTTCGTCAGTTGTTTGAAGAATTACTACATTCACTAACATCGGATATATATAAGCTAAAGCAAGTATTATTGCACATACACAAACGCACACACAAACAAATCCACCCGAGGATGAACTGTAGTAAATGTGGGTCTAAGGTGAAAGAGGAGTGCAAAGATTCAGTCCTAAGAAGTTTTAAGTAAGGTCTAGCCTATCGATTCAGCCCCGTCAGAATGACCCACCTAAACTAGACTGATACTGTAGTGCTGTTCCCACTAAGCATTAGCAATGTGCATCCTAAAATAGAAAAGCACAATGAATACAGTTCACAATACCAAATTCCATGTCTGAAGATGTTCAAGGTACTGTGACAACTATGTATGATATAACAATTAATGGAACCATGACTGAGTAAGTAGTATACACGGTGTATAAAATGTAACGTTTTAGTGTGTGAATAAGAACAAGTTCTAAAGCGATTTTCTGCAATTTTTGTGGTTTTTAGTGTTTGTGAGAAATGTAAAAAATAATATCCAAAAATGAGCAAAATTATCATCTTTATAGACTCTTCCCTTTTCTTTGCCTCCGTCAGTCAACTAACACCCATTACCAACTGCAGCTTATTAGATTCTTGATTAAGATTTAAAGGCAAATATGTTAGCGAGGTCGATACCAGTTCAAACTCTGAGTTAATATAATCCATACTGAGAGAATAAACTGCTACAGTGCCTTGCAAAAGTATTCATCCCCCTACCAATAATGTCACGTTTTGATGTGAAACAAATAATGTAAAAAATTTTTTAATTGAATTTGTTGTTATTCAAAACTAATGATCAAACTTAACACTGTTGTATAAGAAGGAGGTTGAATGTCAGAAACACCTGCAAAGAAAATTTATTGATTGCATAAGTATGCACTTCCCTACGTTAGTACTGGAATGGTGGGATGGTGTAATTTTTGTCAATTTCTCCTGGCAAAATTGCTCCAATTCTGGCAAGTTCTTTGGGGATCGTTGATTGACTGCAATCTTCACGTCAGGACTTTGACTGGGCCACTCCAGGAGATTCACTTTTTTCTTTTGAAACCACTTCAGTGTGACTTTGGCCTTGTGCTTCGGGTCACTGTTCTCCTGAAATGTGAATTTTCGACCCAGTTTTAGATTCTTGGCTGACTCAAGCAGGTTTTCCTTTAGGATTTGCCTGTACTTTGTACCATCCATCATCCCCTTAATCCTGACAAGCTTCCCAGTTCCTGCTGACGAGAAGCATCTCCATAACATGATGCTCCCACCACCGTGCTTCACAGTTGGAATGGTGTTGACTGGGAGATGTGCTGTATTGGGCTTGCATCAGATGTAACGCTTTGAATTTAGACCAAAAAGCTCAATTTTTGTTTCATTTGACCACATGTTTGCATTATCATTTACATGCTTTGTCGCAAACTCCATACGAGATTTAAGATGATTATTTTTCAGTAGTGGCTTATTTCTTGCTACTCGCCCATACAGACCAGCTTTGTGTAGGGACCGGAATATTGTCGATGTATGAACGCTGATTACCATTTCAGACAAGGAACTTTGCAAATCTCTCAATGTCACTGTTGGCTTCACAATGGCATCCCTAACCAGTTTAGTGCTTGCCCTGCTACTTAGTTTGGAAGAGCGGCCTAACATGGGTAGGTACTGGGTGGTATGAAGCACATTCCAGTTCTTAATGATGGGCTTCATCGTACTCAAAGGGATAATCTGCGACTTTGAAATGTTTCTTGTAGCCTTCTCCTGACACATGCTTCTCTATCACTTTATACATCACTTATTTGGAAAGCTCCTTCGTCTTCTTTTTGGTTCGTTTGTAGTGTCACAATGTGAGTTGTGGCTTGAACAGATGCATTTACTCTGAAATCAAGTTAAACCACTTTGATTACACACAGACAAAGATCATTCCACTATATTTTTGACTTTTCAAACTAAATTTTTGCACCTAAACCGATTTGTGGTTGCCGTAGCAAAGGGGTTGAATACTTATGCAATTGAGAATATTCTAATTTTTCTTTTGGAAATCTAACTTACATAATATCAGCATTTTTTAGCTTTCTCAGTTTAGAGTAGATTATGTAGATTCTAAATATGAAGTCCCATTTGAAAGTTTCAAATGCCCCATGATGGGCATAGCACAGATAGCCCATTGTGTAGCTTTGCGCTTAACGACAAAGAAACAATGCTAATAGGGTTACAAAAAAGTCACAACACAAATTATACAAATTTCAAAAATAAAAACTAGTGCGTGATCAGGACTTTTCATAACTAAACGTTTGAAACTAAAGAAAATAAATATTCAAAGAAAACAATAGTAACATTGTCAATATCAAATCACAGCAAACAAGGAAAAAGTAAATAGACAAATAAAAACTGATTCACAAGATCACACACAAGAATAACACTAAACACTTCTCAGTTTGTCGTGTGACAATAAAAACAACAGTAAGTCGATATTATCCAATATGTAAAGTATTTTCTATGAATAATACTCCAGATTATCCGGATCACGACTTTTCTTTCCCCGTCTATCTTATAATATCTAGTGGATATTTTCCATATCAGAGACCAATTAACAATAATGACGAACTTGGTGAACTCTACATAGCATACCAACGTGAACAATGTACCGACTGCACTACATCACAACATGCAGAAGACTTGAAATAGCCTATTCTACAAATCAAAAGATAGAAACTATTCTGGAATTATTTTATAAATGATTCATAGTCAATTCATTGTATATGGACAATTGTGAAAATACATTATGGCATCCTTCTGTCTGGGGACTTCACCATATAACTCCCTTCCAGAAAAGCCATCCTCAAAAGTTTTTGCAGGCAATATATTACCAGCTGATTTTCCAGAAGAATCCCAGGCACCTCGCCATCTTAGTATGACTATATGAAAAAGATAAGAAAAATACAAATGTTTTCGACAAAGCAACGAAATCAATAAGTAATTATTAGACTAATACTTCACTTTAAGGTCATAAAGTCAAGGTGGATGACCTTTGGCTTGAGCTGCCTGTCTTTTTGGATTCTGTAAATCACATCATTGATTTTTTTCAGTACAACATATGGCCATTCCCAACATTTGCTTAGTTTTGGAATTCCTCCTTGATTATGGCAGGGATTATATAGCCATTCTATGTTATCTCGATGGGATTCAGTCTCCTTTCCCATTAACATCATAACAAACTTTCATTTTATCACTAGATACTGTATCTCATTCTCGAATTAAATCATGTATAACATCAGTTGTATTCTTTAATTTCTCTACATATTCTGTGCAAGAGTCTGTTGAAGACTATCTTCTGGATGTTGGTACAGAAGATCCAAAGGCACTTGAAGTTTTCTCACAAACATAATTGATGATGGTATGTTATCTACAGCTTCATGTACCACTGTTCAATAAGAAATAAATACCAGTGGAAGATTTTAGTTTTACATTTTCTGATGTTCATCCATACAAATGGCTAATTGATTTAACAGTGTACAGTAGTTTGTCTCCACCACGCTGTCTAAAGATGGAGGAAGGAAAGGGCTGTTGTCCTAGTCTTTTTTGATTCCAAAGATCTTTCACATTTCTACAAACAAGGTTGAATTAACGTTCCATTTCTGATCTTAGGTGAGTTCCATAAGTATGCCCAATCTTGAAACACATTTTTTGGTAAGATTCCTTGTTACAGTTTCTGCTTCCTGGTTAGGAACCCCATATTCTTCTGGCCATTTGGTGAAATAGTCCACCACAACCATGATATATTCATTCCCACTGTTACTTTATGGCAGCGGACCAAACACTGACAGCAACTCTCTCATGTGAGGTTCCAATACAATACTGCTGTAATAGTCCATGCTATTTATTTCATGGACTTGTTTGTTAACAGAATAGTTCACACAATTTCCACCAATTCTCTACAGATTTTCAGCACCCAGCCTAACAGAACCATTCTCTTACTCTCTCCAGTATCTTCTCAACACCTAAGTGTTCAGCCGTTGGAAGGTTGTAGACATGAAATGTTTTCGATTGTAGAGACTTTTGAAATGCCAACTGTAATTGTTATTTCTGTGTATTAGTATCTTCCCATTTTTTATATAAGAAGCCCTCTTGTAGGCATATTGAATCTCACATTCCCATTTCATATTTGTTTTAGGGTTGTATAGAGCAACTGTTTACCATAATGATATTTCTGCACTAATCTTGATCCACTGAATAATGGATTTCAAGTTCGTATTTGTTGTCTGAGCATCGTTCAGTGCAATGTTGTACGACAGTAATTCTTTATCATCGTTTGTGAATGTCACATCTTAAATCTTAGATTACACTCTGTTGTACTTTAGGTTGTTAGCCATTACTATCTTGTGATTCTCTCTTTTAACAATGTTTACATTCTTCATTAACACATAGTCATTGAGATAATGCATCAGTATTTCCAAGATTCCAACCAGGGAAATGTGCAATGCCAAAATAGTACTCCTGCAATTTGTTTTTTCTGGATTACAAAACTTCAACAGTCACTTCGCTTTTATATATGTAATAATGGAAATTATTTAGGGCTTGAAGAACACTTAGTAGTTCTTTTTGAATTAAAAATACCTTCTTTCTGCAACATTCATTGCCTTGCTATAGTAGGCAATTATGTTATTTTTTGTATTGTACTTGTGACAACACTGTTCCCATTGCAAAATCACTAACATCTGTATCTAACATTAGTAGCATTTCACGAGTTGGGTATGCTAATTTAGGGGTAGCAGTCATTTCTTTTCTTCCATTTGTTAAATGTTTTCATAATCAGCAGTCGAACAAAACATATTTGGCTTTTCAAATAATTTGTTTAGAGGATATGTCAGAAACTTATTTTACCAAATGACAATAGTGAGAGCACAGTCCTAGAAATCACTTTACTTCACACATGTTCTTTGGTTTTGGTTAATTATGGACATAGTCAATCTTCGATAAGTTGGTAGACACTCCCTTTCTGACGATTATGTGTTCCAGAAAACTCACCTGTTGATAAAACAGTTCAAACTTCTTGGGATACAGATTGAAGTTCTCTTTCCTAAACCAATACAGAACTTTCATCAGCCAATAATAAATACTATCAAGGGTCATCCCATGTGTGATTATGTCATCCAAGTAGCTGAGTACAACGTTTCAAAGTAGTCAAAGCAGAGCACACTTCATTAATCATAGAAATTTAGCAGGTGCATAATATAATCCAAGTGGTAACATGACAAATTGGAACAATTGGTGTAAAGGCTGTCTTCTTTCTAGTTGCTTTGTTGATTTGCACTTGCTAATATCCATTCTTAAGAACCAAGGTTGAAAACCATTTTGATGCAGCCAGAGAATCTAAAGTTGATTCAATCCTTAACAGTAGGTAGGCATCTTTCCTTGTGGCTTCATTTAGTTTCTGGCAGTCCGTGCAGAACCGTTTGTATCCATCCTTCTTCTTCATAAGTACAGAAGTCCATGTCCAAGCATAATTAATCAGTTATATCATGTCTTGTTTCATCTTTCGTTTTTGAAAGCATCAGTCTGTTTTTAAATGGAGTTGTTTGACTAACTAATGTATTGGAGCTACATCTCTACTACGAACCTTGAGAGATGTTTTATTTGCTGGGCCTAAGTCATAAGGCGGCCCACTGAAGAAGGTGCCTTGATATTCAATGAAGAAGATATTTAATCTCTAACATTCATCAGCTGTAAAACCTTCACAGTAATGATAATAGAACTCTTTTAAGTGAGGTGTGTGGTAATCTGTCTTTGTATGAGGATTTGACATATCAGACACCTACATCTTTCCTTAAGGGTGACTACTTTTGATGTTCTTCGATATGGAAGTACAATCTGTACACCTTCACATATTGTAAAGTCCCAAATTTTATTATTTGTTGTATTCCTCGATCTAATGATGACATCTTCATTATTTTTAGATCCACGAAATCATTTTCTAACCATTGATCTTTCAGTACATGTTGGAATGTTTAGTTGTACGTCATCCAAGTCAGTAGATGTAAATTTATTCCCAATATTTCTTAGTATGAAGATTTCACCTCTTTGTGGTGCAATAACTGACCTCCTCATTATCACGAAGGTTAACCTCTGGTGTAGTAACTGTCATGTATTGCATAACGAATTTTTGATAAGAGACTGTAAAGCTATTAGAAGCTAGCCTAGTCTCACATTCATGTCTCTGTGAAGTTATTTCCCAATATGATGAGGTATAGAGAAGCTTCCCACAGTTAGGGTAGCCTCCAACTTCCCATTTACTAGAATTTTATATCCTCTTATTGTTAACATCACTCAAACATCTTTCATCATTGCAAGAGACAATTTCTAACTGTTCATTACCAAACTGGGTCAAACTATTAGAGCTATAGAACCAGTGTTGATTAACATGCATCACTAGATCTGTGGATTCGTGAACTGGTTTAAATAATGAAATTTTATCTTATTTGGATCAAATCTGATATTTTCAGCTGAATGTTTCTCCTTAAGTCTAGCTAATTTCATTGCCTCGTGTCTGATTAACCCTTTTTTGTGGGTGGCCATAAAGACTCATCCTCAAGGTGATGTCTCCTGTTGTTTAAACAGATGTTGATTACTCCCAGTTTCAATTGTAGTGATCAGGTTTCCAACATCCATAACAGTTCCCTCTTCCTGAAATCATTTGGAAATATTTCTTATTCCATACAGACTTTTGTCTTTGTTGCAAATTAGGTTACCCCAAGAAGGCTGTTAACGCGAGTCAAAGAAAATGCAGATTTAAGAATGTCGAATAAATCAAGTTTAGTACAACATGCACTAGATGAGTGTGACGTAGTCATTCATTAAAATTATATTAAGATATTAACAAGGGCCGATGATAAACAAAGCCTTCTGTAAACGAGAACTTACTTAAACTGGTTATTTCAGTTTACAAATTGCTGCTTATTTATATTTATCCATGATAAAAATTCAAGAAATCACATTAACCACAACGTACAATTCCACTAAAGTACATATTTCACAGAGAACTGGAAAATAAAATGAGAAGAAAAGTGTTGGGGTATTCTTGGATAATGTGATTTTAATGCAAGTATCAGATAATAGGTTGATCAAACAGAAAGTTTGTGAAGTACGTTGTGAAAACATGATTGAGTTTTAAGCAGTTAGAAATAGCTAGACTGGACACATATGATGTTAAGTGTAAAACAGTCTTTATTATATCACATAGCAAAAAACACTGTGCATATTTTTATAAGCAGACACTAATTTCTACTAGATATGTGAAAAGAGCTTAAACTTTTTCCTTTCGAGATGGGTCTCAGCAGAACTAGTCACAATAAAAACCAAGTAGAACTGAAAGAGAGAATACAGGTTCCATTTTACAAGAAACCTTTATCGTTTCTCTCATGATAGTGCTATCACATGACTGGTCATTCTCTCACATAATTTGTTGGCTGTGAAATACAAATGTCATCCACTAAGCCAGCAAATAACATTACACTTCTTGACTCTTTCAACATGGACGTGAAATATGACTACAGTATCTCTTTAGACAAAGTAGATATTATCTTTAGAAGAGAACGAAGGCACAAAGGCATTTAGAACAAAGCTGTTGAAAAACTTCAACAGTTTTTCTGGACCATGTGTTTATGCCAAAATTGCATAGAAATTAACTAATCAAAAATTATTTAAAATTCCAATATTACTAAAAATTATGGAGAAATATCTGCTATGATAGCATATCATACGTTTACAACAATCTGTTGTATATTTGATTTAGATCTCTGTAATTTATATAACTGTTTTGCCAGCATGGTAACAATTCAGGTTCAAGTGTTGCAGTTTTCAAAAATAGGTAAACTTGGAAATATAGTTTGTTTTTTTTAGAATATTTAAAATTATAGATATTTTCAAACATGGAAAAATAAGCATTTTTCGTGTTGTGCAACAAAAGACATAAATTTCGACTTGGTTGATGCTCTGACTTTATCTTTCATTCACATAAGTGTAGTTAACTAAAGTTATAAAGTTGACTCAGATACACGGGACTGTTATATCCCACAAGGTTTAAGAGAAGATGTGGTTGTTTTTTTTATTTGCTGAAAAACCAGGTAAAAGTACAGGTAATACTGTATTAATATGGTCCATTCCATAGTACTTCTCCTGCAGAAATTCAATTGTATTCTCTTTTGTTTTAGTTTATTGGGCCATTCGGCATTGTGTCATGTGGAGTGCTGTTTCTCACAATACTTGAAAACCAGATGTTTAGCCTGTAGGGAATACAGCACTCAAACATTTCATGTGTGTGTAAACATGCAAGTGGTCCATTTTTCACAATAATTAGTAATTGGGTGCCTGTCCTGCAGGGAGAACAGCAATCAAACATTTCACCTGTGTGGACATACAGTAGCCAGAGGTTATATTTATTGAAGGATTGGAAATTACTGCTGTAAAATGTAGTTGCTTTTAATTTTGTGTAAATTTATTTCTGATTTTTTAATTTTCCGTATAATTTTTGTTTTTCTATTAACTCCTGTATCTTTCTGATTGCTCTTTTTTCCTCAGTTTTATTATTTCAAGTAAATTTTCTATCTCACTTCAAGCACGTGTTGTTAACTTGAAGTTCATTCTAGATCGTATTTCATTTTTACCAAGATAACCCAACTCCTGAGATAAGTCTTTTAACATTTTTTTTTCATCATTGGATAGTTTCTTTACGATTATTTCATAAAAGGCAAAGTCCCTGAACTTAATGAAGGGGAAGTATTTATTTCTTCTACTAGAAGCTCCAAAAGCACACTAAAATGGTAACTTCTTAAATTTCCTCTCTATGGCTTAAACTCAAACGGACTGATTAACACACTCGCTAACTAAGAAGTGGATCGACAACATTGTAAAAGAACGTGATCAACTAGCTAATTCTCTAATTAATAAATAAAAAATCCTTAACTCATAGGAATTTTTGTATTATCACAATATTCTCCCTCCTCGAGTCTAGAGAATTCGAGACGTCACTTTAAATTCAGTTAGATACTCGAGTATTTTCTAATCATTACATATCATTATTACGTCTTGCCAAAACTCCATCTAGCAAACAATACCAAAGTCTATATTAAAACATATTTCACAACAAAACTAATATTTATTTTTCAAAAAGTAATATACCGCTAGAGGGCAAAACTTGTTGTTATATTAACAGTCAAACGTGGTAAGTTTTAAAATGTTTTAAACTATAATTAATTTCACAATATTTTCGTTTACGTTTTTTTTTTAGAAAATAGTCAATTCTATATAATTACATCAACGTAAAAATTTTTAAACAATTTTTTAAATGCATTAATAGAAAAGTTAACGATATGAAATTTATAATAAATAATGAGGCTTAATTCAGTATGAATTATGGTTTCACAATAAAATAAAAATTCACAGAGCCACCAGTGGAATTTAAACTAAAGTAATTAACTTTTAAAACTAGGTCACATGTTCGTATAGGAGCATGCTATGAAGTGTTGCCTTTCCGTATTGAGTACGTTGTTTTTTAATAATTTTGTAAAGACAATTGTACGTACTACTAGTACTAGGTCAGTAGGTATGTTTAACTATAATATTTAATTTATAATATTTATAACACTTATACTACTTTTCACAGTATAATAAATAGTTTGAAATTTACAGTTTATTAATTTTACTTATTCAAGTTATTGTGTGACGATGTAGAACAACATTTTTTTTCGTGGGTGGAGGGGGGAAGAGCACAAATTGGGATGAAGATACTAATAATATATAGTAATATATCGTCTGGAGAAGCAATTACAACTAATTTTAGGTTCATTTTGTGTATGTAGAACTAAAAAAGTGATCTTATCGGTCCAGTAAAATCTCTTGTAATAAATTTACTTTAATATATGATACTATTTGAGTAACTTGAAGTTGTTTGCTTTGCTTTCTGTTGTAGCAGTAGATTCAGTGTGTTGTTTGATTTAACTTTCAACAACAGAATATGTCAAGCAAACAAGTTTTTATTTCTATAACTTACCATGTAATGATCTGAGGGAAACTTGCCTCTTCAGTCACTTTAAAGAAACAGGTGAGTCACTAACATGTAGAATTAAATAATAAATAAATATTCTTCTCAAAATCCAAGTCATCCTATTTCCATTTTCTTTTGGTTTTAATTTCATAAATTTCTTTTGACGTTTTCATCATTTGCTTCAAAATTACAAAATACCTCTCTTTTTTTTTTCTTTTCTAAATTTAGATGATAAAGAATTGCATTCTACTGTAAGATCGAAAACAGCTTTTTCTGTTCCATTATGCTGTAATGAACATGTATGTAAGGATGAATGTTCTATTAACTGTTCCCTATTTGACTCATCCTTACAAGGTGCAAATGATGCACACTGTAGTTTATCTGTATAATTTGTACATTGTGTTATAAATAATGATTAAATTACTGGTATATATATATATATATATATATATATATATAT
>NW_013670510.1:9703-32682 GCF_000517525.1 Limulus polyphemus | reverse complement strand
ATAAATAATTCTTCTCAAAATACCAAATAGTGTTATAAATAATAGATTAAATTACTGGTATATATATATATATATATATATATATTTATACTGTTTAATTTCTAGATTACACCATCTATATAGAAATGTAAAATTAAATTATAGAAGGTGAGGTAAGGGGGATACTTTGTTTCCATGATTGGATTTGGCTAAGGTTATGGAAGTAAAGTAAAATAAACATAATTACGTTCATATATACCTTTTTATTCTAAATAAATACAACTATGGTATTAAATCAGTATCATTTAAATGTATCTAATTTTTTAAGTGAAAGAAGTCAATACTGTATTTTATTACTTCACTAATTATTAATAGCTTAAATTGTTCAAAACATCTTTAACATCGATTATTGTGTTATGTAGGTTTTATAATTAGTTACAATATTTGTAAAGTACTAAAATTTATATTTATTTTAGGTTTAAACACTGTGTTAGAGTAAAATTGTTTATTATGTACATGTTTTTCAGTTTCCAATACTAACTTGAGGCATGGCAGCCCAAGGACTATCTAATCTTACTGGAAAAGTGGCCCTTATAACAGGTTGGCTGTTGCAGTAATGAACATATATTCATGTTTTTTTATTCTATTTTTTAGAAAGCATTAAATGCCAGTATTTAACTTAAGTACATTATATCAAAACAGATTATGAGCCTCACCACATCATTATTGTCCATGTTACCACATCTGGTCATTCTCTGTCTGATGATCATGCATCTTGACAATATTTCTGCAAAATAGTTTCCATTGCAAAAGGCTTCATAATAAGGAGAATATGTCTATTTCACTTACTCATTCCTGCATGCTTTCCATAATCCATCTAGTATACAAAGACAGTGTTTTCCCATCACCTATTGCAATAGTCTGATTGAACAGAAATCTTTAGGTGCTGCATTTGATGACTTGACTGTTTATTTTCTTTTGGAATAGCATGAATACCATTTCATTCTTCAGCTGCATAAGGTATGCAGTGATTAAATGGATGTGTTGTGGAAGCAGATATACTTGTGACTTGTGTCTTTTTTCCAGACATAAAGCCTTGTTGATTATGTTGCGTGGAGCATGTGGGCAGCTTTTGTCACTGACCTTTGTGTTTGTTGTTTCTCAACTGTTACAAGACACTACATTTTGCTTATCTTGGCTGAGGTATGACTTGTTGATGACTTTCTGGAATATCCTGGGTCCCAAAGTTGATCCACATTTCTTTGTTTTCTAATTCTATGAAGTATGCAGTTTATTCCTGTCTTTGAAATTCTGAATCCCTAATCGGAACACACCTTCATGATCTGAGTATGAATACTTGGAAAGGGCTGTTTCATGCTCTTCCTGAAAGAGATTATTTTCAGTGTCATCACACTACCTACAAAACACCAATTAATGTCAAAATTTAGTTTTTATACATTCCATTCCACTGAGACTTTTACATCAGCTGTATTTGTCAGTGCTTGCTGATATGCTTATTGAAGATTGTTTTGATATAACATACTCAGCTCTCTGAATTTGTTAACAAAAGTTGATAATTATGTGTTACAAGTTTGGCCATTGTTGTCCTTTCATGTGGTGTATGAAAGGACTAAACACTAATGCTAACCTGTATCTGAAAATGAGTGCTTTGATAACATAAGATTAGATATTTGTGAAAAGACAAAGGCTTTGTAAACTTGATTTATGATGCTGTTAGAATATTGTTTCTCTTTGAGCTTAGTGTTTAGCAATGTTCAAGATAGTCTTAGCTCTGCATGAAGTTATGTAGCCAGTGGGAGATTAGACCTAATGAGAATCATGATTGTTTGATATACATTATTTATTAGTTATTGCCTGTTTTCGATTTCTGGTAAGTACTAACATTTGACCAATTGTTGTTTTGGATTGACGTGTAATTTTAAATATTGAATAAACTGTTAGTTTGGTTTTTTTACAGCAAGTCTGTGAGTATCTGTCAGTCTGAATAGAATCCATTAGTATTATATGTACTAGAATTTAGTTAAATACACAGTTTTGAATAAATAATCAATTAGTATAACAATTAAAACTAGTAGTGGACCTGTTTCTCAAGTTATAATCTGTATTATTCTGGTTTTCTAATGTACATAAGTCTTACCCAGATATTTTTACAACCAGAATAAAGTAAAAATTCTTAAATACTAATACTTGCAAATCTTGAGAGTACTAATCTTGTAGGAATAATATTGCAACAGGAATTTAATATGAAAGTGTTGATTATTTTTGTTTGTGCATGTGTAAATATTTACTATTAGACTTCTTGTGTGATGCAGCTTATTTTAAGTGCTGTACTGTTTAGGAAACCATTGGATAAAGTTAATTAATAAATTAATAAAACACTTGCATCTCAACCTCATTGTTAATTCCTGTAAGAAAAATATTTAGGTTATAATTATTGTTTCATCTCGTGCAGAATTTGAATAAAGTATGGTTTGATATAATAAGAAATAAAATGACTTCAACAAAAATGAAACATTTTTGGAACAGCCTCACCATTTTGATATGATGCATTAAGCACTGTGTTTTATACATCATTTGGCAAATAAACTTGAGATATAAATGTTACATGGCCATCAGTTCTTTATCTAAAAAGACTTGTTCTCAAGATTCTTGTGCATATTTAATTTTTTCAACTAGGAAATCTTCACTTCATTTCGACCCAAGATGAAAAAAACAGTCATCAATTTTTTAGAATGTATTTACGTTGTAATAACTTTAACCTCCGATTATAAAAAATTGAGCATACAGAAGAAATAAAAAATAATTAGACCTAAAACCAACTACGACTGTCAAGCCTGAGTAAAAATACCTTTTCATTTTAATCTTCAAACATTCTTTTGGTAGCTATAAATATATAAATTTCTAGATACAACATTTGACAGTGATACCAAATTACAGTAGATTTAGGTGTATGACTCATGAGTGATAATGTGTTCTGGTGTTTTATTATTCTTATAAACCTAATTTCTGTATAATGGGGTTAGAATAGTGTGTGATACTATGAATTGTACTTGTATTTCTATAATAAATCTTTTGTGTAAGTTTTTATTTTCAGACAAAATCATTCAAAATTATTAATTATGCTAGGTTATAAGTGTATAATGCTTTTGTATTTATCTAGGAGCAAGTTCTGGAGTTGGAGCAGCTACAGCTCTACTTTTTTCACGATTGGGAGCTTCATTGTCTTTAACAGGGAGAAAAAAAGAAAACTTGGAAAAAATTGCAAAAAGATGTGAGGAAGTTTCACCATTGAAGCATCAGGTGAAGTCTTAAGTAGTTTGTATAAATCATGAAGGATAGAAATTTTTCTACACACAAACACTTTTCTCATTCACTTGTTCGTATCTCCCACATACAACATTCTTTTTTTCAACCACGCATCTGATATAGTAGATTTGAGAACATTAAGGAACTGTAACTGCTGTTTAAAGAGGAGTTCACCTGATATATTTTCCCTTCCCCTCCACTATTAAAAACCCACCAGTTTATATGAAAATGGTCTCACCACAGTCTCTCATATCTGACTGTAACTACTTTCACATGCAATTACTTTTTTGTTTTTCATGGTCCCATATTGTTTTACCTACCACCATGCCCCCCAAGTTAAACAAAAAATGAAGCCTGGCTAACTAATGAATGAATATTTGCTGCAAAATTCTTATCAATGCTATAAGTATAGCTACCAGTTTGGCTGCTGATTTTGATTTTATTCCTTTAAGTTGTAAGCCCAATCCTGTTTTGGTCGTATCTTTTTTTTCACACTTAAGGTGTTTTTGATTAGATATCATGACTTTTTGTCAATACACACCAACAAACCACAGCAAGTAATGAAGTGACACTTCATAGTAACCAACATTACCTTTAGGATAGCAACCCTATTATTTGGAACAGAACTGTAATTTACAGAATCATCCAGATTCTTTAAGATATATAATGATAGTTTTCCTCTCTAAAACAATGTTAATAACTTCCTTTATAGCAATGCCGTGGAAACTAGATTAACAGTTTCTTGTCATCACCTGCGTGCACTGGGTACAGTCGTTTAAAACATCATTTTTCATGCTAATTGCTGAAGCTAATATCACATGATACTAAATGCTCTTTAGAGTTTAATTACGAGAATTTCATAAAATTTAGCAAATTTGTGTTTAAAAATTGGCAATGAATAATAACCATCCATCTGTATGATTTTATTGAAAATATCACCTAGAAAGTGCTAATCTAGTTTACTTGGCCTTACCAATACTTATGCATCTGCATGTGCTTTCACTCTATAGGTTTGCTGCTCTAAATCAGTCTTCTGTAATCCAGATAACAAAAAACTAAAAATGGTTCATCTTTACTCTTAGGTGAAGCTGTAGTATAAATTTCAGAATGATAGCTCATGTGACTTTTTGCATAGGTGTGTACAAAAGTTTGGTCAAAATTTAGTGGTTTTTGTTGAATACCTTTGCACAGGTGGCTTATATTTAGATCAGATTTTGATATCTAACTGTAAGTTATAAAGATCTATCAGTGTACTAAATTTGAAAAAAAATCCATGAAAATTAAGTGTGTTTTTCTATCAAATAAAGTATCTGTACTTTCGATGCAAAGAAAAAAAAAGGAAGAAATTCAATCAAAATTTGAGATGTTATATCTCAGGTATTTCGTAATGGATTACCTTGAAATTTAGTAAGTGAAGTAAGGGTCCAGTAGAGCATATCCACTGAAAATATGTGATAGTTTGGATTACCAGTCTGAGCTACAGAAAGTGGGAATTTGCTAAACTATTGCTCCTGTTAATAACACAGTGTGTCCTGCAGGTTGTTATGCCTGCACATGTCTTGATCTCGCTAGCTTTACACCATGACTTATGGTATTCTGTATCTCACCTTACCACACCATCACTGTCAGTATTTCTTATCTTGCCTGCCCCACACAGTCACGTATGGTATTCTGTATCTCACCTTACCACACCACCACTGTCAGTATTTATTATCTTGCCTGCTCCACACAGTCATGTATGGTATTCTATATCTCACCTTACCACACCACCACTGTCAGTATTTCTTATCTCGCCTGCCCCACACAGTCACGTATGGTATTCTATATCTTACCTTACCACACCACCACTGTCAGTATTTATTATCTTGCCTGCCCCACACAGTCACGTATGGTATTCCCTATATTAGTTGTCACATAACCATCGCGATTGGTATTCTATATCTTACCTGTCACATCGCTATCACTTTCAGTACTTCTTTCTCACCTACCCTATTTCATCACTTTTCATATTTCTTTAATGTGATCAATTAAAGACTGTTTAAACTAAATTTGCCTTATGGTGAGAGAGTTTGGGAAATTTAAAAAAGACTTGAAGCATAACAAGTTAAATATAATCATAATAGATTTAATAATAATCTTACTTGCCATTATTCTAATGTTGGGAGCATTAGGAATAAAATTAATGTGTTGAGGGTTTAAGATGAAATGGAAGACAAGGATCTGATGGGAATTACTGAAACTTGATTAGATTTGGAGAATATTGATGATGGGAATTATGTAGGAATACCAGGTTATGTTATATAACAGTGATAGTCATAGTCATTCATGAAGTTGGGTCTATATGGGTCACAATTGAGGGTAGGAATTAATTTTTAATTACCGTTTGTTATAGAGCACATTGTCAGAGAAACGATGTCAACCAAAATTTGTATAACCATATCAAAGTTGTTATTAAAAGGACACAGTAATCATGGGACTTTAATTTTCCACTCTGATTTCGATTGTATCAAGTGAAGTAGTGAGAGAGAAAGGTTTCTTGAAGTGATACAAGATGGATTTATGGTCAGAGAACCATCCAAAATGGGTGCCATTTAGATTTATTATTAATCAAAAATGAGATATAGTTGTATGAATTGAAGTAGGGGAGAGCATTTCGGGAAAAGAGTTGTTATTGCATAAATTAGGTTTGCTGTTTTGCTACATGTTAAGATAGAAATAAATGACATTTTAGTTCCTAATATTAAGAAAGCCAATTTTCAAACCATGAGACACGATTTGTCATTAGTAATTTGGAATAATGAGTTAATAGGTGATGTAGGACAGATTTAGAAAAATTTTTTAATTAAATTTAAACAGGCAAGTCCTGAGTATGATCATCTTAATTCTACCTGTTTTATTTACCTCTTTTGAAAATTAGAGAGCCTTTATTTTATGTCGCGATTTTATCTGATACATGATATTACCCATCACATTATCTGTCTATAATTTCACCTGTAATGTATTTTTTTCTGAATTTTGTGAATCATCACCATCTAATTATGATCTCGGTTGGCACATCCAACCGTTATTGGGTTGATAGTCTTATTTGTTGCACATCATAAATTTTTCTATAACTTACGGTCACTTTCCTTGTTCATGATCTCACCAACCGTACCTTCTGCTTCTTTTAACCATGAATTGATGTAATAATATACATCACCATCATCTATGTTTCTTTATGATTTCATCCACAGCACTGTTTGTTTGTTTTTCTGCTCCTATATGTTACTTTCTTTGTACCATAATCTCACTTAAGATCATTGTATGTAAATTCCTCCTTACTGTACTTAGCATTTAATTTCAGCTATTTTGTAAAGGAAAAATAACTAAGAAAGATATTAATCCTATATTTTGAAGGATATTATTGGTAAATTGAAATCCTATCTATTTGAAAAATGCTAAGTTTTTAGAGATGCAGTTAAACCTTCTAGTTAGTTGAAGGTTTTTTACGTGGTATTTGATTAAAACATGCATGTAAATTTGTTCTTTAGCCCCTATACATAATTGGTGACTTAACAGTGGAAAAAGAAACGCAGCTCATTTTGGAAGATACTGTAAAACATTTTGGAAAGTTAAATGTGCTGGTAAGTTGTAGCTGAATCAAGAAATGTTTCAGCTTCATGTTTTATTTAGTCTGGTAGTTTATGATTTTGTGGATGTGATTAGAGAGATTTGTACAAAACTTGTAAATGGGATTAGGTAGGTATTACATGATTTTGTAAATGGGATTAGATAGGTATTACATGATTTTGTAAATGGGATGAGACAGGTCTGTACATGACTTTGTAAATTGGATTAGATAGGTATTACATGATTTTGTAAATGGGACTAGACAGGGTTGTATGCAATTTTGTAAATGGGATAAACAGGTATGTACATGATTTTGTGGATTGAATTAGATAGTTTTGTACACAAATTTGTGAATGGAATTAGCTATTACATGATTGGATAGGGTTAGTTAGGTTTGTACATGAATTTGTGGATGGGATTAGATAAGTCTATACATAATTTTGTGTATGGGATTAGACAGGTATGTACACAATTTTGTGGATTAGAATAGATAGGTCTCTATGTAATTTTATGGAATGGATTAGTTCTTTAATCTTTGATTACCTTAACTTCATTTATGAAGAAATCAAGACTGTAGGTGGCCAGATATTTTGTAAGTTTTGAATAGTTGTGGAGTAACTCCGTGATTTACATATATTTTGTTCTTTACATGAAAATATATGTGAAAATCAAAGTGATGGGCTGGATATAGCCTAGCAGTCTTTGAATGCCAGATTATAATTTCAAGGGTCTGTAGTTCATGTCTCGTTATTATTAAATCATTCTCCACAGTGGGGCTGTTTAAGAATTTTAAGTGATGTTCATATCACACTATTCAATTAAAGAAGCCCAACATTTACTTGTGGGTGCTGTTAACTACTTGCCTTTCTCTTACTCTATTGGCTTAAAGGTATGGATGGGTGATATAGATAAATTTGTGTAATTTTGCATAAATATTCAAAACAAGACCAAAGTGACAGTAGGCTATTCAACACCTTAAATTCATCCCTCCACCCAAAGCAGTCTTTTATATATAGAGGCTTTTCAATCAGTCTGAAGGCGTATAATGTTTCAGTATCTGTGGTGGACACAACACGGATAGCTTATTGGGTAGCTCTGTGCTTTACTATAAACAAACATGCTTATGTGTTTGGTAGGTGATCATTGACCATAATAAATAAGTATTTTTCATCCAAACAAATACTCTTTATTTCTTCATTCAATTTGCGTAATTTTGTGTTGGTTTTAACAACTTTTATTTTTTGTTTGCTTTTGTAGTCAGAAGTAACTAGGCAAAGTTTGTAGTTAATGAGAATAGTAAAGTTGGTACATTCATTGAAGGAAGCTACTAGTTATAAACTATAAAAAAGTTTTTGTAGCCCATATGTTTAAATGTATTCTCCATCTTTATACTTTCATGTAAATATATTTTTTTAATTTAGCAACTAATGTACATCCTTAAGTGTTTTTAACTCTCCACCTAATAAGGCTGATAGTGTTATTCTTTTTAAAGTTTTTATTTTGTAGAAATTTTAAATGTAAGATTTTGTTTTTACTATATTATTTCAAACATGAAATGTAAGATTTTGGTTTTACTATATTATTTCAAACATGAAATGTAAGATTTTGGTTTTACTATATTATTTCAAACATGAAATGTAAGATTTTGGTTTGACTATATTATTTCAAACATGAAATGTAAGATCTTGGTTTTACTATATTATTTCAAACCTGAAATGTAAGATCTTGGTTTTACTGTATTATTTCAAACAAGAAATGTAAGATTCCTCTTACTTAATTGACAGACTGTGTCTTATCACAGTTGAGTAATACAAGTATCATTGTTTTATAAATGCAGGTGAATAATGCATGGATTATTGTTTAATACAGGTTACATAGGTAATTATTTTATACATATAAATGAATAATACAGAGATCACTATTTTATATGAATAATACAAATATTACTTTTATACTTAATCATAAATAGGACAGGAATCACTGTTTTTACATTCAGGTAAATAATGCTGGATTTTTTGCAGAGATCACACACATGTTACTAATGCAAAGACCACTGTTTTGTAGATACACCTAAATAAGTCAAATAAGTTCAAGATTATTATTTTATACATACAGGGGAATAATACTAGAATTTTCTAAATATGTAAATAATGTTGGTGTGTTGTTTAATTCCAGGTGAATAATGCAGGTAATCAATTCAGGTGTAATTTCTTTCTGACAGATGATTAGTAAAAACTATTGTTTGATTACAGCTAAATGAAGCTTTTATTGTTGTTTACTCATAGGTGAACAATGCAGGGATTATTGAGACTGGAACAATTGAAAACACCAGTCTTGAACAGTATGACAAGATGTTTAATATCAATGTCAGGTAATTCCATATAAGTTTAAAGAAAATGTTATATTCTCATTCATTATTTAAGGCAGCTACATTGAGTTTTCTTAATATGGTAAACATAAAAACATTCTAAGCAGTAGCTGTTCCAAGCTAAAACCTAATGTAGAGGGGCAGAAAAATTAAAAAATGTAAAGAATTTAAAATTTTAAGACTATCATGAATTGAAGGCTGCCCCCCATCCTGGTGTAAATGCATATTTATTTCTGTTCCTATTAGAGTAGTATCTTGTGCATGAGAAAAGACTAATGACATTTATGTACAAAAAAGGGTATCTATTTACACTTAGAAACTAATTTATTTTCTGGAGCCAAGCACAAAGTTTAAAGTCCATTTTAGTGTCATTTAATATTGACAGAACATTTGAGAAAATTTTGTTGAATCAGTGATATGTACACTAATATGTAAGCTGAAGTAATCAATAAATCCTTAAAATGAATGACTTTAGGTAAAGTAGCTCTTTTTTTAAAACTAAAATCTATGTGATTGAGTTAGGGTTTAATGTAAGTTGAGTTTAGGATCAATTGACAGTCTCAAATCATAAGTTAAGTTTATATAATTCATTATAAAAACAATTTCTTAACCCAAGTTTTTCAATTGTTTCCATTCAATGAAGTATCTAATTTTTATTCACAATTTTTGTATGTAAGATGTAACACTGACAGTTACAACACTTACAGCTAGTTTTGTGGTGTTACAAATTCCCCTAAATTTAATGTCTTTCATTGCCTTATTAAACTTGCATTAGACACTGCTTATTTTACATTTCACCAAAAAGGATGTAGGTATAGGTATATATAGATAACTATGTTAAAAATGTAAATTTGGTAAATTGGTTTATAAAGAAAAATATTTTGAGACACAAATGAGAGAGATTTCAATTTAATTTTATAAAATTAATACATATATTATGCTTGTAGTATATTTACTTTGTTTTCAAAGTATTTGTGTTAGAGACATAGTATATATTTTTTTTTATAGCACTGATAGTGTTGCTAGGCTATAAAACATGGTGAAACATGCTCTCTCTCTCTTTAACAGGTCCGTGTATCACTTGACCATGCTAGCTGTCCCTTACCTTGTTTCAAGTAAAGGCAACATTGTTAATGTATCCAGTGTAAATGGACTAAGATCTGTAAGTTTAAACAAAACTAATTTTGTTGTTTGTAAATGATTCAGAATTGTTAGGAAAGTAAAATTTACTTAATTAATATAATTGCAGCTTTGAAACAATACTTTATTTTTTTCAACAGTTTTAATCTGTGATTGTTAGTTTTCATTATAGTTTTAGAAACTAGTAAGAAATTCAAGTGTTAAATGTTATAACAGTTTTTTTTAACCAGAGGAGTATCACTGATATACTCCAATTTTTCTCATTCTTACATTGGAAATACTTAACCAAGTTGCATAAAACTTAGTACAACCTTACTAAATATCTTATATTTTCAGAATTGAAAAATTTTAGATAATTTGATTAGTTTTCTATCATTTTTTTAGGCTCTGCAATTTCCAAACTTTTGTTGTGAGACACTATTTTGAAAAAAAAACTTTAAAAATACTTCCTTTCATCTTAGAAGTTAATTCTTGTTGCTGTTTGTCAGAAAGTTCCATTTTACATACCAGTCTGTTTAAACCCGATTGCTGTTCATTAACATATTTTATTTAATACTTTATTTTGCCAATTGCAGGTATAATTCCTAAAAACATAACTGTCAACAATTACCTATTTCAGGTTAGCTAACAATATTTTGGTACAGTGTTTGTTGTTGAGATCAGTTTAAAGCTGATATTAATAAATAATAAGTTTATTTATGTGTATTATTTGAATACAATAAATTCAGTAAATATAAAGACTTTAATCATGGGAATATTTTGTTCTTGCCTACTTACTAAACCTAACTAAGCTTACCTGATGTCTTTTCATAGAAGAAACTTTCCATGGCTTTCTAACAAATATGATTTAACATGAAAACATATGTAAAAAATCCTTAAGTCTTTGGTGTGTTCCAAAGTCTTCTAAACTTCGTATCAGATTTTTGTTGTTGTTCCTACTGGAGCTGTAAATAGTAAGTTTTCCATGAAACCATAAATTACTGCTCAAACCACTTTATTTACTCTACATTGTTCCAAATAGTTTATAATCTTTCTTAACCAATGGTATTCAAACATTTACTATATCTATTTCCAAAGTTGTGCTTCATTATTAATTGTTTGGGTCACACGTACTGTATGGGGGAAAAAAGGCCTTTGGTAATAAAACTACTAAAAAAGAAATAAAATTAAGGGAGAAACAAGGTATGGAAACTATAGCAAATTTAAATCCATGACTTGGAAATAGGCAGGAATTTCTAACAAAGTTGATAGATGCATTGTTTACAGTTCCTTAGTGTTGAGCAGAGATCATAGTCAGAACTTTTTCTGAATTTCTAACAGAGTTTTAATAGATGCATTGTTTACAGTTCCTTAGTGTTGAGCAGAAAGCATAGTCAGAACTCTTTTCTGAATTTCTAACAGAGTTGATAGATGCATTGTTTACAGTTCCTTAGTGTTGAGCAGAGATCATAGTCAGAACTCTTTTCTGAATTTCTAACAAAGTTGATAGATGCATTGTTTACAGTTCCTTAGTATTGAGCAGAGATTATAGTCAGAACTCTTTTCTTCTTCTTCATTTTTTCTTTATAAATTTTGCTAAATAAGTATACAAAGTGAGAAATTATTGATACTAAAACATTTTCAGTAAGTATTGTCTTTTATACCTTAATTTCACACCAGAGTAACAGAGAGTGAAATGTATAAATGTAATTCTATAAAACTGAGTAAATTAGAAATAATTTTGATATGAATGTTTTTTTTACGTTTAATATTATGTTTATATGTTCCTTTTGTGTAATTGTTTTTTTTTCAGTTTGCTGGTGTCTTGTCTTACTGCATGTCTAAAAGTGCTATTGACCAGTTCACTCACTGTGTAGCTCTTGGTGAGTATCTGCTTAACTGATTGAGACTGTGAAAAACACATTATGTCTACCCACGCTCAATATTGGTAGCACTGTATGACCTCTGTAAGTTATGATGTATATAGACTTCTAGGCTGGTAATTGTATGTTGTGAGAACATACTTTTGTTCCTTCAGCATATTTAAAACTTCTGGTAATTTAGAAAGTGTCATAGTTAGTGACTGCCATTAGTTGAATTCTGTATTCTAATCACCTAAACATTTTTGGTTCCTCTATTCCGTTATCATAATAAAATCATTTAATTGAATTGGCTCTGTGTCCAAAAACTTTGGGTAGTAAAAATAAATTTAAAAGATGTTGAAAGCAGCTAAACCTGATGTTTATAAATTTACTTAGTTTAATGTTGGTAAAATAAGTGTTTTTTTTTACATCTGGTGGATATCATTTGTAAGATTTGAAGTGTTGCCTTCAGTTAAGAGAATGACATTGAACTTGTTTAGAATATTGTATGTCATTTACACTGTTATTTTACATGTGTATTTATAGAATATTATACACTGTATACACCTCCAATTCACATGTGGACTTGTTGCTTAGAAAGCAAGGATCAATTTTAAGAACTTTTAACCTATTATATTTCTTATGTATATGACAAATATATGATGACATAAACCCCGAATGTTATAAGGTTATTGAAAATAGAATAGAAATTTTCTCAGCTTAACCAGTGACTAAAGTTGGAACTTCCATGTATAATTAATAGGATTATTGCAGTTGTCTTGATGAAAACTTTGAGCATGATAGAAAGAATTAGCATCTGTTGACAGTTACCAGACTTTTGAATTAGTAAGTAGTCTAGAGTAGCCATGTTTTTGTTGATGTACTTGTTTGTCAACAGAAGTAAGATAAAGGGATGTAAGTAGAGGGACTTTGACCTTAAAAAGTCCATTGTTGGAATATTTCTTATAATGCTAGCCTAATTTCTGTTTTATCTAGAACTGGCCCCTAAGCAGGTGAGAGTGAATGCTGTCAAGTGAGTTCAATTTCTTTACTTTTCCAACTTGTTTTATATTATGATGATAAACAGATTTGATTATTTTGACACAGTAATGTTACTCTTCGACTAATACTGCTTGTTTTTATGTGATGTGTATACTTGTTTTTCTTCCCACAACAGCCAGCATGATGAGATCTTGAACCATTGTAAACATATGGTCCTTCCAAAATGTTCTTCTTCATAAATAATGTTTCTGAAATTTTTTAGCTCCTGTAGATTTGTTTTCTAGAAAATTTGTAAAATTTAACTACGCAGTACCCAAAATAGTTTTACTTTCAATAAATATTTATCACTAGATTTATATTTAAACAGACAAGACGAGTTTGTAATGGACTTCAAAAATGTTTGATAAAGTAACATTATTTTTATACGTTTCCCAAAGCAATACTCTCCTTTGAAAGAACTTCATTAGAAAATTAATAATTATCATTATTGATAAGTGAAAATATATATTAGGCATATACTGTAAAGTTACATACAAATTAAATGGGTTTATAGTAAACTTAAAAGTTTGGAGACAGTTTGAATGGGTAATGAAGAAAACTTTATTATAATGTGTACAATGTTTTGACAATATTATGTCATCATCAGATACTAAATAATTTTGATGATTTCTACATTTGTGGTACAAAGTTTGGAGATAGTTGCATGATACAATACATTTACAGTGGTAGACAAGTGAGGAAGCATACTGGAAATATATATGGAGGATAAAAAAAACATTTAGACTTGCACAACCTCTAGTAATTGCCATGATGACTTTAAATATGATGATGAGGAATCCAATTCAGGTACCTGATGATGACATAATCTTGTTGAAACATTGTACACTTATAATAAAGTTTCCTTCATTACTCATTCAAGCCATTTCCAAACTTTTATTTTCTGAAAAGTGGGTTCCTCATCAATAAATTTACAGTAAATTTATTACTATTGTTACAGTTTGGCTGAGAAAACAGAAAAACAAACTGTTCATTGATTAGAGTTAACATTACAGGTTGACTTCTACAGTATTTACTATTAAAGAAGACAAATTGCAATATAAGGACTTGATCATGATTTAAATCTCTCCTTTGGATGTGTAAATTACTGCAAAAGTTAGAATTTAGTTAAGAACTAGAGTGAATATTGTAAATGAAAAATTGTAGGTGGCATATATAATTTTTATTTCAATTTTTGATTCAATAAACATTTTATTAATTTGATTTATAAATATTCAGCATGAAAACTCTTCAACATCAAAATTCTACCTAGAATCACGTGCTGCTGACTTAAAAAATAAAATAAAAATGTATATACAGTGATGCTCATCAGTGGTAAAGCTGCATGCTTACAGCACAAAAGATTGGGTTTTGATACCCATGGTGGGCAGAGCACAGATAGTCCATTGTGCAGCTTTGTACTTACAACACACCAACCATCCAGTGATAATCTCTTCTTTTAATCAGTTAACCTGCCTAGAAATTTTGTTTTTATATATTTTGAATTAAATCTTATGATTATCAGTACATTAGGAATACCACCCTGTCACATATATAGACTGTTTAACCTGCTCATAGATTTTACATCTACATCATATACACTGTAGTAAGTTGTATCAGTTTTAGTTTTGTATAGTGTGGAAGAAGTCATTACAATTAATAATATTTACTTGCAACTTGATGCTTGGAGACGGCTTGAATGGGTAATGAAGAAAAACTTTAACATAAGTTTAACATAACAGCAAATGTACAACATTTCGACAAGGTTTTGTCATCATCAAGGTTTTACCATCTCCAAGCATTATTAGTCTCAAAGTGGGTTCCCCGACATCGAAGTTACGTGCAACATGTAATGAGTTAGTCATTATATAATTCACAAAAAAGTAGTAGATGGATTAGTAGAATTTTTTATGCTTATTAGTATGGGGCTAGTACATCAAAACATATTTTTCCAACCATGTATTATCTTTAAGATACAAATTGTTGCTATTAAATGATTACATGTTACTTCAGTCCAGGTGTTCTAACAACTGGTCTTCAACTACGTGGTGGCCTCACTGAAGAAGCCTTTAAGCAGGTCAGGAATATTTTTTTACATGTAATCTATAATACAGATCACACTTGTAAAAATGAAACAACAATCTGAGATTGAGGGAGTTATAACAAACAGACAGACTACATAAACTGTTAAAATTGTAGTTTGAGTTAAGAAGTGCCATTATAACTGATTGCTAATGGATTAATCCCTTAGATTAGTAAGCAAACCACTTGCATATAGTAATATGAAACCTAGGCTTAGTTCCTACTTGTGAGATGCAAAATATGTTGGGAAAAACATAGTATTAATCATATTCACTTCAGCCATAATATGAGTTGCTTTTGTTGGCTACGAAAATTATAATGTATACAAATAATGTTTTTAATCTTTATTTTACATAGAAGTGAATTTGAATGCACGTTATCTAAAAGAGCAAGAAACGTAATCTTCAGTACTTAAATCTTTTCAAGCTTTATATCAAACCTTGAACTTCAAAAGACAGTAGGTATTACATTGAAAATTGTTAAAACTTCTTTTTGATGTACACTGCATTACCAAAAAGTACTGGTATGATGCATCTTCAGCTTGTAATGGACTTGCTCTGACAAACATTTCATGTGAATCCCACAGGACATATCTCCATATGATTGATAAAGCTTATTACCTGCCACAGGCAGCCAGTTGGAGTCAAAATGCCACTGGCAAATCAGCTTATGTTCATAAATTGGAAGGTTATTAGATGAAGTATTGCTGGTTCAATGTGATATTTCAGTCCGTCTTCTTGTACTTAGCCACTATTGATAATGTGTTAAATAAAGGGGAGATCACTGGATGTGTAATTGACTTAGTCCTTTAATACTTTAAAATGAAATTCCTTGTCTGCTATTAACTCCATCACTTAGTATTGTAATTAACTTGGGAGATCACTGGATGTGTAATTGACTTAGTCCTTTAATACTTTAAAATGAAATTCCTTGTCTACTATTAACTCCATCACTTAATGCTGTAATTAACTTGGGAGATCACTGGATGTGTAATTGACTTAGTCCTTTAATACTTTAAAATGAAATTCCTTGTCTACTATTAACTCCATCACTTAATGCTGTAATTAACTTGGGAGATCACTGGATGTGTAATTGACCTAGGTCTTTAATACTTTAAAATGAAATTCCTTGTCTGCTATTAACTCCATCACTTAGTATTGTAATTAACTTTCAAAGTTGCAGACCAGTACATACAATGTGCACACTGCACAAATAGTTCCATGCTGCTATATTTTAATGATGGTTTGTAACAAATGTTCATCACAACCACGAATGCAAAACATCAGCCTTGTGCATTGAAGTTGGAATGTTTAACAATAGAAAACCATGATTTGGTGTGGTGAGTGTTGATACTCATTATTTAACTAAAATAAATGTATTTAAATTTGATTAAAATGTGCAGAACATGCAGTTGTAAAGAAAGATGAAGGTAGTGTCATTGCCTTTCGTAGCTGGTTTGGAATTTATCCAATAATAACAGTTAAGAAAGCAATGATTCCTTAGTTGTATAATGGCCAACTGTCTGTAGTTGTGGAGTTCTATAGGGAGAAATAATCCTTTTTTTCAGTGTGTTAATGCATCATGCCATAAGACAGTGTGTCTAGCAGTGGTGTGAGGCGACATCCAGAAGCTATTTTGGCCAGCCAAGAGCCTCATCCTGAGCTCAGTTTAACTGTTTTAGGATATTTTGTAACAGAGACAGAAAGAACTTCCCTCAATAATTTATAATACTTGGAGCTGCTTTGAAAATGGAGGGACAGTCTATTCCACCAGCCGTGTGGCAAGACATAGTAACAGAAACCAGGGTGTAATTAATGCTTAAACTGGGCCTACTTACTTGTAAAATGAAGCCCATCAGTGAAATACAATATCTCAATAGTAAGATCTGCTGTCCCACTACTTTTGGTAGAATAGTGTACAGGATAATAAAAAATTATTTTTCCTATCTTAAAATTTAATAATTAAATAAAGAACTAAGTACAACCGTGCAGTTTTCAACATTCTGTAACCCAACTCAAACAGTTTTTATTATCGTTTTTTTTTTCACTTCAGTGAGTAGTGTTAACATTTAAAATGGTAACTGTGCAAAAAAAGGTTCAATGCGTCATATGGCTTACATGCTGGGCCATTTCTGTGGCGTCCATGTTTATCAGACATCACTCCACTAGACTCCTTTCTTTGGAGGTATGTTAAGGACATCGTATGTTGCACACTTATACGGTAGTCCCTGGTGGATACGACCCCTCCCAATAACGACTTCCTTCTAAATACGATTTTTTTTGTGTACTGAATGATTTTACACCTCAAGACAGATGCGACATACGACCGTTATTTTTTTGGCTGAAGGTCGAATAACGACCTCTCTATAAGGACTTTTCTTCATATCGGTGATGTAATATACAGAGACACATGAATACAGTGTATACAGTATGGAACAGAGAGGTCACATGACCGGAAATTGCTTCACAGCTTGGTATATGTATCTTGGTGCCCCAGAGTGTTCAAGTCAAACTCCATGGTACATACACGTAGATAATTTGTTTTAAAAACTTTCAGGTCCTGAAAGGTAACCAGGGACAGTCAGAAACTGTTGTTTGTCCCTGCCCTGCTCGTGAAATTAAGGTTTATTCTTTTAGTGAATGTGGTAGATTTTGAGCTACTGGCCTGGATATTAAGTAACTTGATTAGTATTTATTAATGGGGTTTGAAGATTATTAACTCACGGGTTGTTGAATGACAGACTCGACTAATCTGTGCGGTAATCATGGCTAATGAAATACCTCAATACATCCAGTAAAGCTGCGAATGTCTCAAGCTGAGAACAGGAAGTCGATGTGAAGAAGGCGGCTCGATGTGTTGATATGGAAACGTGACGTGGTCGTTGATATAGACCAAAATTGTGACGAAAGCAACAAAATAATCGAAACATGGAAATTAGAGAATTTTTAGTAAACTTGAAAGTGTTTTAATGAACATATTACATTTTATGTAGTATTTGTATTTAGAGATGATTACCTTATTAGATATTGGCTAAAGTCTAGCAATAATTTAGTTCATATATTTATTCTTATTTATTTACTGGTTTCTTTGAATTCACGAAATGGTCCGTTTTTAGAGCTGGAATCAAAGGTAAAATTTTGGTTTAGCTGTTTTGGGGGCTGTTTTGTTCAGTTAAGATACGTAGCTTCTGATGTTTGTCTGTTTCTTTAAAATTACAGCGTTTTGTATAGTTATACTGTGGATTTTTCATGTTGCAATGGTGGTGAATATGGGAAGATTTTTTTTTATTATGTTCGGTGAATCTGGTTTCCAATTTTCTTCCGGTTTCTCTGATGTAGAATTCTGGACATTTTTTATACTTTATTTTATAAAGTGATACTAATATCGTGCGCTGAAAACTAAAAACGAAACGCTTCTTCATATAATAACTGCCAGACTCGTGAACATTCAAAGTGACTCCGTTAAATGCGCAAAACAAACACAGGTGGACGAGTTTTTAGGAAATACGTTTTGTGTAAGTTTGTAGTATTTTACATGTATGTAATAAAAATGTGGTCGATGAATAAATTATTTTACATAAAACACAAACGTTTTAAGTTATCTTTATTGAATTGTTTTCCATCATAACTATTATACCAATTTGTGACGTTATCTAACTACCTGTACAGTATATAAACCATTATGTCCAACCTTTGGGAATAGCAACTGACACAGCTCGAACCCAGTCGTTTCTTATGTGGTTACTGATCCTTTGAATAACGACTTCCTGTCAGATGAGAATTTTTGATCATGGTAGATAGGTCGGTCGTGTCTAAGAGGGACTACTGAATAACAGACGCCATTGTAACTGTGGACATGTTGCAGCAAACGTGGACTGAAATCGAATATCGGTTAGACGTGCTGAGAGCCACTAATAGTGCACACTTAAAAGTCTACTGACATGTCAATAACAACTGTTTGAGTTGGGCTACAAGATGTTGAGGACTGCATGGTTGTATTTCTTTGGTTATTAAAATAGGAAAGGTAATTTTGGACAACCATTTATATATATACACAGTTATATAGATTGTATATGGGTTTGTGTTTGTATTTATACCTAAATATATATTTAATACGTAAAATCATATTAGATACAAGTTTGTTTTTTTTTATTTGACTAAACAGTTTTTAGAACGAAGTAAGACCACTCATGCTTTAGGAAGACCGGGAGAAGCAGAAGAGGTTGCATCAGCCATAGCTTTCCTTGCTTCTGATGAAGCATCCTTCATAACTGGTGTGACTTTACCTGTTGATGGAGGTCGACATGCTATGTGTCCTCGATAGAACTTAAAATTTGTAAACCCTAGAATGAAAACTGTAAAGCAGAAATTACATGATAATGCTGGAATAGTAGAGTTCTCCTTTTGAAATATCTAATACTTATTTTTATTTCCTTGATATAATTGAGATTAAGTGATCTGTTAGGAGGAGCAAGTATTGTACACGGTGAAAATGTTTTTGTAGAGATTGTGAAGTTTTAAGTAAAATTTTTTACAGATGATGATATGTCTATTGTAAAGTGTAATTAACTTTTTGCCTTAAGATACAAGACTGCCAATTAGATTTCCTGTATGTTCTGAAATTGGTTGTGGTTAACATGGAATATATGCCCCCTTCCTAGTATAGAATGGTTATTTCGTAATAATAATAATACAAATGACAGATCATCAGAAAACTTTCTTTATATGGTAACTACTGTAACCATGGAAATGATGGCATATAGATCATGGATGCCAAGGAGACTTTCTTCACGTGATTTATATTATATCTATTCTTCTGAAATTATTAATTTCTCATTTTTAAATCATATCAACTTCATATAATATTTGGAAATTATCTTTTTATTATCTCTATCTCTGTTTTTTTGAATTAAAAACTGAAACGGCAGGATAGTCAAACACGCGTGTATTTCCCATCCAAAGGCCCACTGCGCTACCGTGTCAAACTTGGCGGCACGTTCCCCCCCGTTCTGCCAACTACGATAAGAGTTTCTAAAACGCTTGAATACAATGTTTAAATTGCAGTTAATCTCGTCATCAAATAATGCGAATAAGTGAATTAAACCCTAAACACATTACCGACGTTTCGGTCTGAAGCAAATTATTCAAACCAACAGAGTATACTTTCCGACCCTACCGTGTGTATGTGTGTTTTTCTAGCAAATCCACATCGAACTATCTGTTGTGTCCACCGAAGAGAATCGAACCCCTGATTTTAGCGCTGTAAATCCGAAAACTTACCGCTGGCCCACCGAGGGACCTGGCTCTACCGATTTATACGGTAGGCTACGAATTACAGGACCCTTCCCCTCAGTGGGTAAGCGATACGTTTACGAAATGAAAATGTTAAGTTCGGGATTCGATTCCCCGTGTTGGGCAGAGCACAGATAGCCTATTGTATAGCTTTCCGCTAAAACAAACAAACAATGTACACAATGCCACCTATAATTATATAATTAAAAGAGTGACGTATGTGCGTGGGAAGCCTTTAAACTTCACCAAACTATGGAAAAGTAAAATTTGGAGTAGGAAAGTACAGACGACGTCACCATATGCATAATGAAGGGATGGGTGAAGATATTACTATGCATTACAAAGGGAAAGGTATTTGCGTAATGGATCTGTCATCCCCCTTAGCCCCATCTAAGGCAGCAGTGTATACGTGGTAAGGTTTTGTGTGAGAATTTCTTGATTTGTTTATAGACATTTAGAGTACTGGTATCGTCACCCTGTTGTAGTTTAATACCTGTCCACTTTAACCAGGTTTTTAAAGTGTCACCTGATCTTGTCTGTCTTACTTGATAAGTCAATCGGTTTGTCATTTTTTTATCACACAATTCGGCCCAATGTGTCTTGTACTAGAGGTGTTTGTTGGGTATCACTTATTGTGAAATAGGTTTAACCGACTTAAGTCTAACCTCGCTGTCATTGAGACGCCCCGCATGGCCATTCAATTCGTTCAGAACTCGTACGTACCTAACCTATTACTTGAGTAGTCTAGGCAGGTCACTTAGCTTCTTTAATTGCGTTAAATACACAGAGCTTCATTTGCATTTTATAAACTTCGTGCATTCAAATACAAATTACCTCAACCAGAAAAATGTTTCGTACGCGAAACATAAGTTTTCCTTCTAGTTTTTGATTATTTTTTATCTTATTCGGGGGGAGGGGGACAGTTGCATCTCTTTACTTCCTTTATAGTAATTTCTAATTTTATAATTGTTGTGTTTCCCAAGTAAAACAGTATAGTTAGTTTATACGAAAGGGTAAACCTTGTTTTCCTAAATATTCAACTGGTACACTAAATCACACGCACATTTTGAAAGTGACGTATAGTGTTATTTACTGAATTATACAAGTCAAGTACTAACCCATGTACGAATGTGGAAAATACATGACCATGCTAGTTTTATTAAAGTACTAAACGACGAAATATTGTGTATTAACATCAGTAACAATCAGTTTTCACACTGGGAAACTTCCGTCAATAACTAAGTTAAACCTAATCCTCATAGGATAAGCTGGAGTAAGTGGTTTGTAGTATTAATATTATTACAGAAAAAAATATTATTCCTTCGACTTCATTTAGTGTACTTGCAATGCATCAATTTTATCTCCTACGTATCAGTTTAGTTCCCATACATTTACAACTCTCTTTCTTTCATTTAGGATATGTTGAAAAAAAAGCATACACAAATTTCCACCCACAAAACACTAGCTTAGGATTATCTTTTCGTAGTGATGTGTATCAGAGTTTTGTTTGTAACTTAAAGTTATCTATAGGCCAAAAGAATAATCACGTAAACTGCAATGTTTTTTTTTCACGTTTTTTGTGTGTGTAAAAATAATATTTCAGACTTATTTTCTATTTCTCACAAATCACTGCCAAGTAGACCTTTCGCGTAATACCAGAAGTCATCAGTTGAGGAAAAGCTAGAAACTTTATCGGTAAGGTGCATGTATGAAATATTTTACAGCACTAGTGTTACATTTGTGTTTTATTTAATACTAGCTGAATAAGGGTGAAATAAAAACTCGTTTGTAACAAAGGATAGGAAATTGTGCTTCTATTTTTTTCCCTAACATAATGAATATTAAAAGTGCAATACAAATACATAAAGATACCAATACTGAAAAGAAAGGCATACTGTTTTCAAGAATTCTATCAATATGAAATTAGACGGGGAGTAAACCTCCCTCATGACCTTCCTCATGTCATCCTGTATCACTTCGTCAAATTGTGCTGATTGATCAAGAAATGTGGAAACGACCGTGTACATTTTTTCCCGCGCACACGCTTTGCTTTATATTGGCCAGGCTTTTTTAAGTGTCCAATTTGATGTCGCCAGTGTTCTGTGGCACATTTCTCTGAGTACGTACCTTACACAAACATGTAATAATTTCTAAATAATAGATGATGGACAGTACTTTCCAAACATATAATATGTTGAGTTTGTGTTAAGTTTTTACAGTAAACCAAGGAAATAAACAATGGTGAGGTGTTAAAAGTAGAATGTTGCCAGCAGAAAATTAATTTCAAAACAATAACACAAACCC
>NW_013670510.1:5413-8703 GCF_000517525.1 Limulus polyphemus | reverse complement strand
AAAAATATCCAAAATAACATGTCGCCGTAATCATGTGTTCTCCTTTACGGTTGTTTATTTTCATAACAATAATTACAAATTTTTGAGTAAATAAAAATATTAGAGTCTAAAATCAATACGGGAGGTATACAAGTTGATTTGATCATACCCCAAACACACGATATCAAGAGATATTTTGGGTATGTCCATTTGGAGCTTGTAATAAAATTAGTTTTTTAAGCACGTGATCTCCTTTACGCAAATATCTAGTGTAGATAGTCAAATTATGTCATTTTGTTATATCATTACACACAACAGCCAATACATTTGTTGTTATCAATAACTGAAAGGGTAAGAGTAAATTTGAGTAAAATTACTCAACATGAAATTGCGTGTACTCCGTTACATCAATTTTGCTTCAGAGGGGAATATATAGAGTGCATAATGCTTTTCCCGCCATATTTAGTTTCCACCATGTGCAGATGATTAGGGTAGGGTGGATTTGAAATGTACTAGTCACAACTCATTTTCCTGCAAGAAATGTCCTTGAAAGTGGGATTATATAACAGGTGTTATCTCTTTAACTGTGGAAGTTTTAGGTTTAAATAACTGACAAGTCACAAAGCTAAATCTGTAAGCGATAATTAAAGGTCTGTTTATATAAACAGATAATTGGGGGCAAGGTGAGATGCATGTAAAGGTTATCAACTCCTTATATATGCTTTGCACTTCTTAGTATATTGCCACATTATAATAAAACCTTACGTTTATGATTTGTAGAAGTAGTTAATACAAAATAACTATTCTTATTAGCTGGATTTATTGTAGAAATGTAAAGGAGATCACATGAATTTCTACACCTGCCTTTGCTAATATACAGAGGTGGTATGCATTTCGGTGATGGTTTTCATATTTGTATTTTTAGAATGGATGATAAACAAAGTCGGCAGCTGAAATGTCATCTTACAATTTGTTTGCTTTTTCGCCTTTTTATTCTAGGTACAATATAGTCTGGTAAAGGAGAACAAGTGCAAAACAGAAGCCATCTTTATCAAGGAGGATAAATATGACAAGATGTAGCTCACAGGAGCCGACGCGCGCTGAGAAGGCTAGTTACCTCATCTCGCCATCAGATCCTAGAGAATCTGTGTTTAGAGATGCGAGCAGCCACAGGCAATCCTATAAGTGCTTACACGACACGCCGAGAGTTGCACGCCATGAATTTTCAAGGAAGAGCTACAGCCCATAAGCCGTTAATAACAAAAACAAATGCACAACGTCGATTGCCATGGGGCAAGGCATACCGAACCTGGGCCGTGGGTGAATTGAAATCGGTCATGTGGAGCGACGAGTCACGCTACACGCTTTTCCAGTCGTGTTTGGGTATGGAGATTGCCTGGAGAATGCTTATTACCTGAATGTTTTGTCCCAACAGTGAAGTTTGGAGGTGGCGGTATCATGGTCTGGGGTGCTTCTTGTGGTCGAAATGCTTGGTCATACATTGATTTTCTGCACAATTCTGTATCTCCTACATTGTGGCAATTTTATGGTACCGCCCCTTACACTTTCCAACATGGTAACGCTTCATGTCGCAAAGCAAGGATTGTGAACGCGTGAATTGAAGAACCCAGACCTCAGCCCGATAGAACATCTTTGGGATGAATTGGAACGCAGAATTAGGGCAAGGCCAAGACGCCCCTCTTCAGTAATGGAGCTTACTAATGCTTTGAAGGAAGAATGGAGCACAATACCACCAGCTTTCTACCAGAAATTAATAAACAGTCTTCCACTATGCATTGAAGCAGTCATTAAGGCCAACACACTATTAATTTCTTGGAATAAAAGACATGTTTTATTCATAACTACCCGTGTCCCATGACTTTTGGTAGGATAGTGCAGTCTTTCGCTACTAAATTAGAAGCGGCAAAGTTTTGTCTTTTTAATGAAAAACCAAATTAAATTGAAACTTTCACAAGCGTCTTTGGCCACTAAAACAACAGCAATTGGACCATAAGAATTAACATCTAGTAAGTATTTCTTTAGTACAATGCAAAACAATAGGCTACCTTCACCCTTTCCACGGCAGGGAACCGAACCCTGGTTCTTAGCATTGTAAGTTCGAAAACTTAACGCTGATCCACTGTAGGTCAACATATAGAAAAAACAACAAAAAGCGACTGTATAATCGTAAACCTTTGATTGTTTTCTAATCACATGTTCTTGAAGTAAAGGTTGGAACTTATTAAGCTACATGGATTGTTATTAATTAAAAGTAAAGAGTAAAAGATAACAGAAGAAGCTTGAATTTGTTGACTCCTCAATCAGTGAAAATAATGTTATGTCTTTATAATTTAATTATGTCTGTATTTCAATTAATTTAAAATTCATTTTTTCTGCTTTATTAAATAAAGTATTATGTTTTATATAAAAATCTCATTTTTACCGACTACAACTCTTCCAAACGTATGATTTAACCTCTAAACTCAAAAGAAACTCAATCTTGTTCAACTTCTTCGTTGTACTGATACCTTTGCCCTCTGGTGAGTAATTGGAAAGTTAATTCTATAATATTTATTTCATTCATTATATACCATTAGATGTTGTTGTTTTTTTAAGTTTAAATTCTTATCTCTCAATTATTGGTTATATTAAATTATTTTATGTGAAAAAAAAACTCTTGCTCTTAGAATATTTTCTACTAACTATTGCTAATGGTTTAAAAAATTGCGTGAAAAATATTAACTGTAACTAACTGATATCTCAAAAAAATCCATTAAGATGAGTACTACGTTCCGATATTTTATGAGGGACACGCGTGGCCCAGTGGTGAACGTGCAAAGCTGCAGATCAAAAAGGTTTAAGTTTCGCTCCGCGAAGTCGATAAACACGCTACGTACTCTCAACTGCAAAAGCGTTATGAGTAACAATCAGTCTTATTATTCGGTATTAAGCACAAAGCTGCACAATGAGCTATCTGTGCTCTGCCCACCACGGGTATCGAAACCCAGATTCTAGCGTTGTAAGTCCGCAAACACACCGCTGTGCCACTGGGAGGGGGGGGGGGCTCTAAATTAGATAACTCTAGAGTAGCCTTGCGCGAAATGCAAACAAACAAACTCTAATTCGATAGTGTATTTAAAAGGTGAATTTTATCGAGAAAGATTGTATTTCCATAAATTTTGGCATAGGCTGCAAGAGATTTTCAAACAGTCCGCATGACTCATTGTAGGGGAAATGATCTAAAGAAATACAAATGTACTATCGTCTCTTACTTATATACTTAAGATTTTAATGTGCTGCTGACATAACTC
>NW_013670510.1:3943-5122 GCF_000517525.1 Limulus polyphemus | reverse complement strand
TGTGATTCCAAACTAACATTATCGTTGTAATTAAAGGAAATAATTTTAGTCTTTACCAAAATACCGAATTCTAAGAAAATTAACAACGTTCACAGATAAGATTTTGAATGCTTTAAGAGACGCATCCAGTTGATTCACGTTCTGTGTGAAAAGTACTGCTCACAATTACAGTATCTTAATTGGTCGATTTTTTTTCTTCAAATTCTGAGTGAAAAGTACTGATCTCAACTAAAATATCTTGATTGGTCGAGGTTTTTGTTTGTTTTTTATTCAGCACAAAACTACACAGTGTGATACGTATACTGTGTGTCGACCGCGGGTAACAAACCCGGTTCTTAGCGTTGTAAGCACTCAGACTTGTCGCTGAGTCACCGAGGAATCTAATTGATTGATTATGAAAAGTGTTGCTCACTGTATATTATATTTGGTATTTACTCCCTTCTACCTTGAAGTGTTGCTCACTGTATATTATATTTGGTATTTACTCCCTTCTACCTTGAAGGGTTGCTCACTGTATATTATATTTGGTATTTACTCTCTTCTACCTTGAAGTGTTGCTCACTGTATATTACATTTGGTATTTACTTTCTTCTACCTTGAAGGGTTGCTCACTGTATATTATATTTGGTATTTACTCTCCTCTACCTTGAAGTGTTGCTCACTCTATATTATATTTGGTATTTACTCTCTTCTACCTTGAAGTGTTGCTCACTGTATATTATATTTGGTATTTACTCTCCTCTACCTTGAAGTGCTGTTCACTGTATATTATATTTGGTATTTACTCTCTTCTACCTTAAAGTGTTGCTCACTGTATATTATATTTGGTATTTACTCCCTTCTACCTTGAATTGTTGCTCACTGTATATTATATTTGGTATTTACTCTATTGTACCTTGAAGTGTTGTTCACTGTATATTATATTTTGTATTTACTCTCCTCCACCTTGAAGTGTTGTTCACTGTATATTATATTTGGTATCTACTCACTTCTACCTTGAAGTGTTGTTCACTGTATATTATATTTGGTATTTACTCTCTCTACCTTGAAGTGTTGTTCACTGTATATTATATTTGGTATTTACTCTCTTCTACCTTGAAGTGTTGCTCACTGTATATTATATTTGGTATTTACTCCCTTCTACCTTGAAGTGTTGCTCACTGTATATTATATTTGGTA
>NW_013670510.1:0-2984 GCF_000517525.1 Limulus polyphemus | reverse complement strand
TAAATTAGAGACGGTTAGTGCAGATAGCCCTGGTGTAATTTTGCGCGAAATTCAAAAACAAAAATATGTTGAATATGTATATTAGATCCAATTACATGTTTTAATGTTGTTTTTTGATGGAACTAAAGTTAAGTAGATGTTGTTGCAAACGTGAAGTTGGACATTTTTGAGTTGTTTAAAACAAATTATTAGAAATATATAAGCGTAAAATTAGACTTGGATATTTGTGATTTCCTACACATATCAATATTTTATCATTAATATAAAGTGTTTTATATAGTTAGAAGTTTTGTATTACTTGTCTGTGGTATATGTTTTGTAGTAGCTCCTTCCCCCCGCCCCGTGGCTTAGCGGTAATTCTTCGGGATAATAACGCTAAAAATCGAGTTGCGATACCCGCGGTGGGTACGGCACAGATAGAGCTTCGTGCTTGATAACAACAACAACCAAAAAAAAAAATCTCAAATTTAGGCCTAGTTAAGCGTAACTGAAAGAGGCAGAGCAAAATAAAATACAGTTATAATAAATTAGTCCTTTAAAGCCCAAACTATACACTCAGATTGAAATTAAGAACTTTGTCTAGAATCTAATAATATTTCCTTTAAAATCATCCCGGTTTGAGTAGTTCTGAGCCACGATTGCTGCCTTATTGGTTAAAAAATCACTAATAGCTCTTTATAAACTGCAGCAAAAGTTTGTAGTCAAAGGATAGTTGAATATACCAGAAAATCAAGATTATCGATCTTATTTTGATTTATTTATTTATTGGTATGCAACAGGTAAGCATCGCCCATCTTGTTGCTAAGTGAAGTTACGTCGATCGATAAAAGACAGGTTCTTTTTACCTGAGATTGCAATAGTTCAGTCAACATAGGCTAGAGATTAATCAGAATGTCGTTAAGGCCACTGCCGTTGCTATGAGTAGGCGTCACATATCGATATTCAGTCGTCATGACAACCATCGTGAGCATGTGCGTAGTGCAGCTTCTCAGAGTGGTGCGTTATGCGTGGGTTGATGCTTCCCCAGTGAAATACAATTATACTGCAGTAGTAGTGAAGACCTGTAGACTGGGAAGAGACTGTACTTTTGTTTAGGTAAGAGTAGAAATGGTTTTACGATTTTAAATACTAAAAATAATATCTCTTTTCTTAAAAAAACAACAATTTTTGTATTAAAAGTAATGTAATTTTTTTCTTTAAATTTGATTGTGCTATAAAATACAATAAAACTATGCAATTCTGATGCAGCATTTGAGTAGAAAATCTATTTTGTAGAATATGTTATTTAACAAATGTGTAAAATTAAAAGTAATTACAGTTAATGATAATATCATTTATCTTAGATACCAAACACTTGTTATTCACTTCAAGAAACAGTATTACTTCTGTACTGATCACTCTGGTCATATTATCGGCCAGTAGCTCCATCTAAACTAGAGCGCGATTAAGGATTGAAAAAAAGGGATCGTACGCTAAAAATTCTAACAGATAAAAAAATTATTCTCACCTTTGAGACATTTCAGTTATTTTATCCTTCGTTTTTTACTTGTTCGTTACTTTCTCATTTCTTCAGATAATAAGCTTATCTATAAGTGAGAGTCTTATGTCTAAAAGCGTTATAAAGGAGACGAGAAAAACTGTTACTTTTATTTCCTCTTATCCCAGATAAATTTTTTCTAACTTTCCACGAGTTAACAGTTTATAACCGTACGTTATACATATGTAACCATAAGCTCTTATTTAGCTATAAAATGTATAATAGGACGGGTATTGGCTTATTTCCCATACTAGTATATTTATGTTTGAATGACACCACCGAGTAACTTATATAAACTAAAGGTGTACTTTAAAAAATGGCTGGTACTTTTTACTAAAAAAAAACACAAAAAAGACACTCGTACATTTATAAGAATGTCGCCAACAGCTTGTTATTTAACTGTTTATTAATAGAATCAGAAGAAAGTTAACAGCTGTCCATTTGTTCTTATTACATGCAAGTTACAAGCCCTTATTAAATCTTAGTTGACGTTTTCAAAATTTGTATGTGTTATTACCACAAACGTGTCATACGAATGTACACTCGATACTTAGTTGTAGCGTTGATCACAAGGTGTCTGAATTTATCCGAAAACGGGTAATTATCAGAGGTAAGTTACCAGCTGTGGTTACTTAAACATGAGTTTCGGGTAGTCGAGGTAAGTCACCAGACGTAGTTATTTAACTGTAAGCACATTACTGTCAAAAGAAAGTTACCTACTAATATTATTTAAACATGAGTTACTGGTAGTCGAGGTAAGTCACCAGACGTAGTTATTTAGCTGTAAACATATTAGCGATAGACATAAGTTACCAGCTGGTGTTATTTAAACATTACAAGTTATTTAATTGTAAGCACATTACTGTCAGAGGTAAGTTACCTGCTAGTATTATTTAAACAAGAGTTACTGGTAGTCGAGGTAAGTCACCAGACGTAGTTATTTAACTGTAAACGTAGTTATTTAGCTGTAAACATATTACCGATAGACGTAAGTTACCAGCTGGTGTTATTTAAACATGAGAAGTTATTTAATTGTAAGCACATTACTGTCAGAGGTAAGTTACCTGCTAGTATTATTTAAACAAGAGTTACTGGTAGTCGAGGTAAGTCACCAGACGTAGTTATTTAACTGTAAACGTATTACCGATAGACGTAAGTTACCAGCTGGTGTTATTTAAACATTACTTACTAGTAGTCGAGGTAAGTCACCAGACGTAGTTATTTAGCTGTAAACATATTACCGATAGACGTAAGTTACCAGCTGGTGTTATTTAAACATTACTTACTAGTAGTCGAGGTAAGTCACCAGACGTAGTTATTTAGCTGTAAACATATTACCGATAGACGTAAGTTACCAGCTGGTGTTATTTAAACATGAGTTACTAGTAGTCGAGGTAAGTCACCAGACGTAGTTATTTAGCTGTAAACATATTACCGATAGACGTAA
>NW_013670509.1:61504-77503 GCF_000517525.1 Limulus polyphemus | reverse complement strand
CTACTTTCTAGAACTATACTGTACTTTGGCGAATGCTCTAGCATTTACTAGATATAGGGTAGCCTGGTATATAAAAGAGGGTGACAACGTGACGGGAATTAATGTATGTGTAGATAGTGAGTAATTGAACTGCAGTCAGAAGTATTATTGACGTTCGTTGATATAGCGTTTGTTTTAGCCACGATTGTTGAAAATAAGTGTATCGTAAAGTTGTATTCGGAAAGAATAAACCAGTTTTATTAAGTAAGGACTTGTGTCGCTAAAGTTTCGTCGGAACGAAGTTACGGAAAGTTAATTAACAAACGGAGACGTAACAGTATGTATGGTGTTTGAAGTTTCTTTTATTCACCTCACTAAATCAGCATATAGATATAGCATTTTTTATGTTACTAATTTATTTTTCTGAAATGGTTGTTGTGAAGCAAGAAAACTCTACAATGGGCTCTCTGTTCTATACTCACCATGGGTATCGGAAACCCAATTTTTAATAGTATAAACTCTCATGTTTACTCCTGAGACACTCAGAAATAAGTCGTGAATCGAACGATGGATTGGGTGTCGTATTTAATTTTTTTAAACAATACCCAATATTATCAAATGCCATGGCAATTTACCTTATGACTGATAGTAACACTATCAGTAAGCTTTGGATTTGGTTTTAACTTAGTACTACATATATTGATAACTTGAGTTTTTCATGTGTTTGTGCAGCTTGCCATTGTTACAATACCATTTTAGTATTACAGTGATGAAAACTGAGAAAAGAAAGAATTGTTTTAAGGTTAGTTTTTAGGCTGAGAAAGTGCATTACAAAAAAAAAAGATGTATCTATTTTCTGCACTGACTTACCACTAGTAGTACCAGTGTTGCAATACAACACACATATATAAGAAATGTTGTCAGTGTCAGCGTGTAGAATACATTGTTAGATGAAATGTTACTTGTATGTGTTTCTCAAACTTTTACTGTTAGTCACATAATGATAATATGAGAAATAGTGACTACTCTTAGACTTAGAGTATTATTTATAGTTATTAATCATAGTTAATAATATTATGGACAAGAAGGGACCTTTTGGTCCTTCAGAGCTGTCCTTGCACACTCGCCTTTGAGAAAAGTTAAAACTAATCTTTTACTTTTAAGGAAATCTTTGATATTTCTCCTAAACTTCTGCTGGCCTCCACTACTACTGTGGTAATCTCATTCTAGTGAAATAATCTTATTGGAAAAATAAAACTGTCTTAGCTTTATTTTTCAAATCTTAATCTTTTGTATACTCATCCTATTACATTCAGAATAAAAATTAAGAGGTCAGAGGAGTTTATCTTCTTGAACCCCTCTATAATACTGAAAACTTCAGTAAGATACTTCTTTTATTTTTTTCTCAAAGGGAAATAAGAGATCCTGACCTATCCACTTAACCTTTGCATCTCCAGAATCATCCCAGTAGACCTCTTCTTAATCTTTTCCAATAAGTCAGTATCCCTGCTTAACTCTTTAAAAGGAGTAATTTTGGGAACTGAAATCCACCTTTTTTCTATCTTGGTTATAATGATTTTATTTGTATAGAAGTTATCTATTTGAATTAAGGGTGAAATATTACTTTTTGGTTCACATAACTTACTCAGTAGTTTGTCTTGTTTTTTGCAGTGGTGAAAGTTAGCCAGTATGGCATATTGGTAAGAATTACAGTGCCAGTATGTTATATGGGGGAGAACATTTTGTCAAGGATGTAATATATTGATGTATGGATAATGGAATCAAAATGAGGTGATTGATTCAAAGTAGAACAGTCTGTGTATAGATAATTGAGCACATCTCTTTTGAAATGAAGAGAAGAAATTAATTTCTAAAATTATTGAAAATAAATCCAAGATTACTGTACCGGTTGATGAAACAAGTACTCTTGTTCAAAAATCAGCTCTAGTAATTTTCTTGAAAGTCAGCATAACTGGAGTTACGAAGCCAGTAGCATTTATTTGGTAAGTTGGAAAGCGCAATTGCAGAAGGAAATTTTAAAATGCTTGCTTGGTTGTGAGTTCACTATACAGAATGTCTGAAAAGTTTGAAAGCATAGAAACTTCAACAAATTTTACTGAATATGTTTCACATGCTGTCCTTGTAATCAGTTAATTAATAATCATATTTGGTGTGAAGAAGTATTCATGATGTAATTATTTGAAGGTGTTTGAGAATAGCTGATGACCAAAGTAAATTGAGTATCTGCCCATGTTAGTGTGTTGTGTGTGTGGTTAACCACTTCTACATTTAATCTTACAATACTTACAGGAGCTGGAGGCTCATATTTACAGTAGATGGTGAGACCTTGCAACTGTGAAATTCTCTCATGATATTATTGAGTTATTGAACTATAAGAACATTGAAGCTTTTATTACATTGAACGAGGAAAAGTGTATTAAAAATTACCTCGAATCAATTTACTTCTGTTTCAAATTGATCTTTTTACTTCCAATTCCACAGTTTGACAAAAGTCATTGTTATCACTAATGTAGTTCACAAACTTCAACATTTGTAACCTTTTAATTAATTATATATATGTAGTCATAAATTTAGATTTGTTGCTTCAAATCTTTAATTGGTTAAATAACGTGAAATATTATGTTGGATGGGAAAATAAACTTCAAATTTTAATCGCATTATAGATTTTATTTTAGTTATTTCACTGATGATTCAATGTCCACAGCTAGTTTCTTCATCCGTTGGGGGAACAAAATATTGTTTGTGCAAACACTTTTAGGTTGATTATTCTGTCTGATAGACAAGGAAGCATCATTTTAGATTTAAACCTAAATTGTTCTGATAATTATTAACTACTTGTTTGTTACTTTTCAGTTTCATAATGACCTGCAACATTGGGTATTTGAATAATCAAGAAATTTGTTTATTGAGAATATTTCTGTCTCTAACAGATGTACAGAGTTCAATTTTTATTGGAAGATGTTTGTAGCTGTATGTCTTTTACCAATGTAAGAATAGATGTGGACGTTTTTAATTATCTTTTCTTGGTGTATATTATGTAACATGGTTTGTAGTAGCATGACGTTTTACACTATAAGAATCGACATGGATTGTTCACATGCCTCTTTTATTTTTAGGGCAGGGGTGTATGTTTTGTAATACAGTTAATAGTAGCATGACTTGTACACTATTAAAACAGATGTGAACCTGTTGCCTGTTGAGATAACCTTTTCTTGGCATATGTTTTGTAATGTGGCTTGTAGTGACATGAAGTTTACAGTATAAAAACAAATACAGAATATTTTGAAAACCTTTTGTTTGTTATGTTTTATAATGTGGCTTGTTGCTGGTTACCTTTCACAGTAATCTCATACCTTGTTGTAAAATCCTCTAATGACTTAAATCCCTTTCCTCAAAACCTGTTATTAGTTATGTTTTGACCCCTACTTTTGGTGATTAACCCAGAACTTAGCTGATCAATTTGTAAACTCCAGCAAAGTCATGCTTGTCATGAAGTCATGCAATACACTCAATTTTAACTTTATTCTTCTTGATTCATTAGCTTATGAACAACTTAGACATTATTTTTGTTAGGGTTTTGGACTATTTTCTACATATTTTCAAAAGTTAAAATAATAACTTCAAAAGTTTTAGGTATACAAATTCATTATTCAGATTATTTTTATATTATTAAAAATTCAGTCCTAACAGTTTTAATAGTTGATACAGTTTTATCACATAAGTACAGTGCATTAATGATTTCAGACGGTTTTTAAAGTTACTTAATTAGAGACTTGAGTCCATTTATCAGGAAGTGTATTTCAAAATCTGCTGTTGTGTGAAATTATTTATATTCTACACAGTTTTATTATGTTGTAACCAAGTAGAATTAGCATGTTTATATTTTTAAATGTTATTAGGTCATCAAGAAATTAATTTCACTTTGTTTTAGATGAAAAAGCCTGAACAACTTATATATTAAGACAAAACATTTATTAAATGAAATAGGAAGTGTATTTCAAAATCTGCTGTTGTGTGAAATTATTTATATTCTACACAGTTTTATTATGTTGTAACCAAGTAGAATTAGCATGTTTATATTTTTAAATGTTATTAGGTCATCAAGAAATTAATTTCACTTTGTTTTAGATGAAAAAGCCTGAACAACTTATATATTAAGACAAAACATTTATTAAATGAAATAGTCTCCATTCTTATCGATGATGATTTTTCATTTTACAATCAGGTTGTTAATGCCCTCATTACAGAAATCACTTGGCTTTGAAGCAAAAAACATGGTGATGTCATCTTTAACACTTTCCACATTTGCATACATTTTCCCATTAAGATGGTATTGCAGCAAACGAAAAAAGATGGTAACCTGATGGTGCCATATCTGGAGAATATGGTGGGTGGGGGAGAACTTCTCAACTCAACTCCATAACCTTGTGTTATATCAAACGTGCCACATGGTTGTGGAGAAGGAGAACACCTTTCCGATTGACGAGTGAAGGGTGTTTCTGATGAAGAGCTTGACTTAAACATTCCAATTACTGAAGAAAGATCTCTGCATTGACGGTTCGCTGTGGACTGAGGAGTTCAAAATGAATTACTCCTTTGATGCAAAACATCACTTTCTGTGGATGGAATCCAGGTTTTGGGGTTAGAAGTGGTTTTTGTCTAGGACTGAGCCATTGTTTTTGGCATGTAATATTTGCATATAGAATCCAATTTTCATCACCGGTAACAATTCTGTCCAAAAATGGTTCACACACATTACGTGCCAGAAGAAAGAAAGCAACATTTACATGTTAGAAACAGTGATCATCAGAGAGTTTGTGAGGCAACCAAACACCTTCTTTATGGAGTTTTCCCATACTCCTTAGATGTTTACGTATTGTTTCATAAGAGACATGATTTTTTTTAGGGCTATTTCACGAGTGTGTTGCCTTGGGTTAGACTCAACAAGTGTCTTCAGAGTATCAATATCAATTCCAATATGTTGGCCTCTGCCATCACAGTTTTTAAGGCTAAAGTCACCTGAACGAAATTTGTTGAACCATCAATGACACTTACGAACGTTCAAAACATTTCCATAAACTTCTTTGATTTTCTTTGTGGCTACAGAGGCATTGTTTCCCTTTTTGTATTCAAACTGCATTATATGCCGAATGTGTGTCTCATCGTTTGCCATCACTATAAGGGATTAGAGTATATTGAACTTTACACATTAAATAGGCTACACTAATGTGATGTTTTGGTGGTTCATTTAACTATTATACGTGATGTATGTTTTTTGGGGGGTGGGTAACGAGTGTTCCAAAATGCGACATTAATTTATTGACGACCTAATATATGTTGTTGTAAGAAGGAAATCACAAAAATAAACCATTTAGTTAAATTTGTTGAACTCTGATGTGTTTGATCTAGACACCCTTGCCGTTGACTCTTCATAACAATTTAATTGAGGACCTTGGCCTTAAGTTGGCAGATGTTTGTGATGTTCTAGACCTAGTGCAGATAGCTGTGAAATTTCTGTCTACTACTGGAGGAAATGCTGGAAGTTCTTTAGACAGATACTTGTTTGATGATTTACATTACCGAAGCAGAATTGGTCAAAAGGTCTGTATTATGTGATAATGAGCTGTATACATTTCTCAGACTTTTACAAATTTTGAAAAGTGGTAATTTCTGTGGATTTAGTATTTGAGAAAATTCAATGTCATTCTGCTTTGCTGTTAATCTTGACTTATGCATTATAAAGTGATTCTCTTTTACATAGAAGCTGTGTTGGTATATACATATTTATGTATGCTTCATAGTATCCACATTCTCCAGAATTTTACAGACTGTCCAGTAATGAAAAGAAAACCAAACACTTTTACCAAATTAGCTAAACTTTAACTACCTAGCTAGCTAGTTACCACTGCTAAGATAACTTTTAACATTAACACTACCTGCCTACCACCACGCTCCTACTTTATCACAAAGAAAGCCCATGTTAAAGTTTTAAAAATTTATGTTACGAACTTTCGTGGGCAGCATTTTTCTGTGCGTGTGTATGTTAAGAGATTTTGCCTTCAGCAATTAAAGGAATACAATTCATTGTCCAATAAAAAAAAATAAAAATGATGTTTTTACCAATTGTGCCAAACAAATTTATCAAAAAATAACATTACAATAGGATTTTATATTATTATTAATAACAGTAATCTTTAAAGTATGTGTCTCTATAGCGCAGTGGATAGTGCGTAGGATTTCTAATCCAAAGGTACCGGGTTCATTCCCCGCCAGGGATGCCACCACCATTGCCTGGTCCCAAGTCCAGGATGAGAAAGGAGGAGGGTTGGGTGCGGGGCTAGCAACTCCGTCCCGTAAAAACCTACCTGCTAAAAAATTACTGCAACAACAAACTTCCGTCGGCGAGGTGTTGTTGGGGCCCTATGCTCCAGTGGGAGTCGACAGGGAATATTATTAACCTTTAAAGTAACTGAATTAACACATGAACAATATAATGTCAAGTGCCATGATATCCTGTGTCTTGTAAAGTTTTTGTAATTTTGGAAAACTCAGTACACAGAAAACACTATAAGAGTCGGAAGTGCGATCTCAAAGACTTAATATCTTCAAATCCAAGTAGCCAGGTTCTTTGTTCATTTCTACTTAAAGTAATAATTTTCATATTTCGGGCTCCTAATATGTTCTGTCATGCTAACCCCACTGCTTCAAATGATTTGATATTGTTGTTTTCATAAGCATGTTCTGTCAATACTCAATTTTTTATGTACCAAAATAAGTTCAGTTGCTTACATCAGACATAATATGATGGCTAGCTGAGAATCATATCATTTTGAGTTATTATCATCATGGAAATATATTTTGTTGAAGCAGAAGTATGTCTTTTGTGTACACACAAAATTGTGTGTTTTCAGTTTATGTCCAATCTTTAATCTATTTTGGACATGAAGGAGTGTATAAACTATGTGCTTTAGCCATCTGAAAAGTGGAGAATCTAGAACAAATTTTTGTGTTGGCCAAAAGGTAGGTGGTAAAACATGTATAAAATATATTTTGTGGTGAAAGATAAGAAGAAAACATTAAAGGTAGGAATGAAACAATTGTAATGATAGAGGCTGTAAATTATTTAATTTTTTTATAATGTAAGGGTTTAAAGGGGATGATGCACTTGCACCAGGTCCGCAAAATAAAGAGCCTTTAATCAAGAATATTTCCAGAATTTCTTCCCATTTCCATCCCTTGCCGATACAGAAAAAATAACATTTTCGACTCTAAAAGTGTTAATCTCCAGACTGTAAGTATGCTGCGAGTGGTACGACACATTTATAAAGTGTTCATCACAGTACTGTAAAGTTAACCTTGAGAGTGATTTTTATATAGCATAATATTATCAACATCTTATATATTTATAAAGTGTTCATCACAGTACTGTAAAGTTAACCTTGAGAGTGATTTTTAAATAGCGTAATATTATCAACATCTTATATATTTATAAAGTGTTCATCACAGTACTGTAAAGTTAATCTTGAGAGTGATTTTTAAATAGCATAATATTATAAACATCTTGTATATTTATAAAGTGTTCATCACAGTACTGTAAAGTTAATCTTGAGAGTGATTTTTAAATAGCATAATATTATCAACATCTTATATATTTATAAAGTGTTCATCACAGTACTGTAAAGTTAATCTTGAGAGTGATTTATAAAGTGTTCATCACAGTACTGTAAAGTTAATCTTGAGAGTGATTTTTAAATAGCGTAATATTATCAACATCTTATATATGATTGTTGATTTGACATGAAAAATTTTACTGTAGTCAAATAACTATTAAAAAGTTTGTTTGAAGTTACGCACAAAGCTGCCTATTAAAAAGAATCAATATTTTTGAATTGTATCAGGTCTTCCATATTTTTGGGAAGAGGCCTCGATGTGTGTAAAAAAAGGGGATAAAACATATATAATAGAAGTGGTCTGAAGCTAGTGTAAAACAGTCTTGTAAAAGCAGATAAAAAGGTTTGTGTAAAACAATCTTTTGAGTGAGATTAAATGTGGGTATCAAAACGTTTGTGAAAGAAAGATGAAAAAGGTGAGTATAAAACAGTTTTGTAGCAAAAGGAAGTTAAGTGTAGGTGTAAAATGAATGTAGTTAAAGGGGGGGTTAACATCTTATATGCGAGAGAGATTAAAGATGGCTGCAAAATATAGTTATTTAACTAGTTTTAGCTTTCTTTGTCAACTTGCCACAGTTGTTTGATCCAATTTCATAATCAGTTAATTATCGATTTTCCTTCTCAACCATTCAGATTTAACGTGTTTTTTTTTCACAACTTCTTCAAATGATAATTATTTTATATTCTTTTTCAAGTACTTTATTAATAACATCATTTACCACTATTGGTTTGCTTCATAATGACCTTGTCAGTTATTACAGAGGTTGAGTACATTATATTAAAACTTGCATCATTTGAGCCCATAATAATGTTGTCATGTCTGATCATACTTTATTCAACAACTGGGCATCTTGAAAGTAGCTCTGTAGCATATTTTTAATTGCAAAAGGCTTTATACTTGGCTGTCATTTCCAAGGCACACCTCTCCTTCCTGCAGACTTTCCATAAGCCATTTAGAATATGGAGATGATTTGCAACATTATTTGGCTGCAGTTTATATGGCATTCTCAACCCTCTGTTGATTGCCACTTCTCAATCTGTTATAAATGATTTAATGACTAAAATCTTTATGAATCGTTTTCTGGAAAGTTAATTAGTCCCTTACATCTTTTTTTTCCCAGAATATATGTTTTGTTGACAATTTGTTTTAAAAGACTGAGCTGGTGAACATTAATGCTTTGAAAAGAGAATTAAAGTAATCTGTCATGAGTATCAATGCTGTTCTGTTTCAGCTTGATACAGAGTAAACAAGATTTAAATGTTTATTTTGTAGTTGATGTAACTTATTGTACTGGTAACAGTTGTAATCATCCAGGTATGTAGATTTGTAGTTACAGTTTTACAAACAAGTGTTAAAATGCAACATGTAAAGTAGCTTTGTGTCATAGAAACCTAACTCTTTAAAACTTGTTTTATAATTAAAGTTTTCCCATGAACTTTTATAATGAATATACAATTTTAAAACACTAAGTTTCTTTGATTTTTAATATTAACCCATTAATTGCATGTGAGGGATATTTCCGTCATTGAAGTTCTATGGCTCAGCTATAACAACGGATATATCTGTCAGTCGCACATGTACAACTATAACTCTATATGAATGACGAAAATTACCGTTTTATTGTGATTGATGACAACTCAGTTTTATCTGCGAGTCAGAAAATGGCAACTGAGCTGCTCCTGCCGCAGTTAATGGGTTAAGAGATTTTCACAAACACTTAAAGAGTTTTGTAACACTTTTCTTTGAAAATTCAGTTTAGTGATATATTTTTCAGTGTGAATCCTTGTCAAAGTGCACTCTAGGACAGGTGTTACACCTGTGGCAGATTCTGAGTGAAAGAAAAGCTGAACTTGTATACTTGACTCATCAGGTAATCAGAAAATTTTTTCTCATGCTTGCCAAAAAAAAAAGATCATAATTACACCTGTAGACTGGTAATTTTAATATTTCATGTGATATTTGTGGTAAAATAATCAAAATAGCCATTTATTAGATGATAATGAATAAATAACTTTTAAGTGTGGGTCCCTTAAAACATTTCAAGAACAACAAATAAATAGTCCTCAGGCTAAAAATCTAACTAATTTTAAGTGCAAAGATGTGCGATAATGATAGGTATTTGTATTTTAATTATAGTGCATCAAACAAGTTATAAAGCTACCAATCTTGCTAAAACTCGTGCTAACTGTTAAAATTTGTATCCGTTTTAAAAATTTACTTTTATTCCATTAGATTTTATGCTATGAATTAAGACTCGTTGGAAGGTTTTTGTTCCCTAAAACATGAAATGTCAGAATTAATACCCAGTAAAACTGAGTTGTAAATACAGAACATTTGATTCCATAGTGAACAAAAAATAAATAAATATAATTTATGTAGTGGTATGCTGTGTATTGAATTGTACTTGCATTAGAAATATTTTTCTGCTCTCCAAAAAATATCAAGACTTTAAAAATGTTAACATTTTGTGTCAAGAGATTTGTGTGAAAATTAACAGTGTAAGAAAAGTCTTCAAATTGTATAACAAGTGTGTAGTTTCAGCATAAAGAAAATAAAAAACACTTGCTAATCTGTTTTATGTGTCACACACACAGGATCCTTTTGAGCTAATTCCAGAAGATTTTAAAGAACCTATTGATGATGCAGTGAAAAAGTGCTTGTCAAAGGTGTCCTGGAGAGAATCCTCGTGTGTATGTACCATTCTTTATAGATACATCATTGGTTATCTACATAAGAAGCCCGTGAATGAGGAGACTGGGAAAGAAAATTGGCCGTAAGTAATATCCTTATATTCATTGTCACTAGAAGATAGCTTACTTGTCATCAGGATATAGTTAAGACTGTTTTAATTTCTTTGCTTAGAAATAAGAAAAACTTGTTTTATTCCAGTTATATAAGGACAAAACCTAAAAGTTTTATTTTCATTCAATATTACAGTTAAAATCAGTTGTATTTGTGATGTTTGTGAAGAGTATACATGAAAGTTTTTTTATAAGGCTTACAGTATATTTCTGGTAATTCAGTTAGACAATTTAGGTGTTATCTTCTAATTATATATTCATATATATTCTTTTTTAGCTTAAGAGATACACTTATTGCCTATTTAGAAGCTGAAGAGGAAGATGTACCTACTAAATCCCTCAACCATTTACCAGAGGAACTCTTTCTTAAACATTCAGTACAAACATGGATTACTTTGATTGAGGTTAAAAAAATGAATATGTCCCAAGTTTAAAAATTGAACACTAGGATATATCTATCTATATATATTTGAGTTCACATACCTCAGCTGCCATGGTCACAGAATTCATTTATAAATTGTCAGAAATAATACTTTGTCAAATATTTTTATTACCTTGAACTTAAAAATGGAAAAAACAAACAAAAATAGACTTGAGTTAATAATGGGATAATGATGATTTAAGTGGTGTTTAGGTTAATTTCCAAAAAAATGTCTACTTTTGAGGACTTTTTGTTGTATCTTGAAGTTACGAATTAACATAAAAAAATACCAAGTTTTTTTTTTCTGCTTTCTGTTAGGGTCTTGTCTGATTGGATAAAATTTTATAAATCTGTGTTTAAAAGAATCATGATTTAATTGTTTTCACAATAATCTTTACTTGTAGTATTAAAAAAGTCCACGGTTCGCTTATATTATAGTATTTTTTTATATTGCTGAGGAGTTTTTCAAGCTTCATAATATTTATACCTATTTTAACAACCTGTGATTTTTAAAACAAAGTTTACAATTTTGCCTTTCAATTTAGAAACAGTATTAAAAGCATATTTCTTTTCTTCTTACTAACTTAGTCAAGATAATTTTTTTTATGACAATGAGTATGTTATATATAGTTTTTTAAATTATATTAGTTCATGTGTGAAAGAATCAGTGCAGACAAATCCAATTTTTTTAAAACTTGGTATAAAACAAGCTGGCTGTAAACCAGTAATGAAACCGAACCATGTATTTGTTTATATTTTAATATACTGTTTCACAATTGACAAATAAGCTAATATCATTAAAGAAGGTTCCTTTTTCTTTCTCGTATTTTTTTGTTCACTTAAAATTACCAGTAGTTTTCAGTTTTATTTTTGTTTGTCAAAATAATGACGAAGTTACTATGGTGCTTCTATGTATATTACATAAAATGTTTTCTGAATAATATTTTACATATCAGATAATTATATTGTAATGATTATTTGGATATTTTAGCCTCTAAAAGACTGTCCTATCCATTCAAAAACCCAGACATTGTTATAAATTCTACTTTGTTTCTGTTTTTAACCTCGTTTTTAATAAATTATAACTTGTCTTTTGATTACTCAAATTAGTTTTGGGTACATCATATATTGTACGTGTTTTTTTTATTTTCCCTTGCAGTTTAAATTTTGAATATGTATACCTTTAAGTAAAAATATTTTGTAGTAAAGGTTTCAGATTATTGAGTCTAATTTAGACTTGGAATAAATCGTAAAGATATTTGTTTTGATGATGAATCTGGAAATGTAATCATGTATTTTGGCATCTTTTACGACACTTGACAGCTTTAATAATGATAGAACTTACTTCTTTCAAAAACCAATGTTGTACTATTATTTGATATCAATCAGCAAAAGGTATTCTAAATCCTTATTTACTACTTTAACAGTGATCTTAAAAGCCAGATTCTATTCCAACTTTTGCATGAAACATTTCTTACAGTTATTACTTGAGCACCACTCATGAAAGTGAATATAATTTCTTATATGAAAATCTGTAACCTTGCTCATGTTCCATAACTTTTACAATGAGTATGCTGTTTCTTGTACTGAAACAAGCTACTGTATATGATGGTGAACAAGATGACCCCCATATATCCACTGTATAAGTCAACCAAGATTTTATAATCTTGTAGCAGGAAGAAACAAGAAAAATCAATCGCCACCATGCTAACTACCACAAAACAATGGAAAATTACTAAATGATGTAAAATAAAGAGTAGAACAGTTACACTGAAAAAGATTTGTCAAAACTGCTTAAATTCTTGAAGATTTCATCATAAAAGGAATGATGTAAATTTAGGGATATATATTTGGGCTTTAAACTCCAACTTATACACCATCGAAACCAGTATATAAATATAATGAAAACAGGTTTTTGTCTGGGATTCTTGTATGCTTTCTTTATCAAGTGTAGCTCTTCTACATATTCTTACATAAACTATAACCTCATAATGCAGAAGATAAAATATTGATACATAGAAACAAGGTCTTCTCTTCTGCAATATTTATTTAAACTGTGAACTTTTACTAGTTCATATGTTGTTTTTTCTTGCATGCACTTTTTAACTGTCGCTCATTAATTAGGTCACTGTAAACATGATAATGTTCAGTTAACATGTACACAGCATATAATATTGATCTAGAAATTGGACTTGTTATGGTGTTGAACACCAACAGATGGCACAGCACTGTAAACCAGTAGGCCTGCTATTTGCAACATTATGCCAGACTATGTTTTTCTTTCTTCCTCAGTTCTCTTCTGTAATGGACAATTTAAGAGGAATATGGAAGATGAAATCTGTAGACTACCATGATTTTTTATCATGAATATTAGGCTTATTGTTTAAGTATTGTTTTAAACTTAGTAAGTGAGACAGATGGATTTAAAACGCATCAACGGCTATCCTCTAGCATGGCATTTCCGTGCTAATCTAATTAAAAATACAAAGTCAGCTTGTAATCAGTATACAAGAAAAAAATATCTAGGATGAAGCAAAATGAAACAAAACTGAATTTCACATCAATAGTTGAGTTTGGATGAAAAATATGTTTTTTAGTTTTACTCAACACTAAGAGATACTCAATTAGGCAAGTGAAAATTCATAGGACTAATAAATGCTTTGATGTTAAATTAATACAACCATGTAACATGATTCAAACCTATATACTATTTTATTCACAAGTTATTTAGTTCACAAATTGTGTACATATATTTTTGATTATTTGAAGTGGCTTCTGTCGGTATACCTATTTATATAGAATGTTTTAATATTCTCAACAAATCTTGCAGCTTAATTACAACTGTCTCCTTTATGTTAACCACAAAAATCAACAATTTTATTTATGTCACTGTAGAAGAGATAGCCATTTGTTTGATTCAAGAGAATCGTCACAATCCATGTTCCTAAACTATCAACTCCTAGTCTTATCTAGGATAATTGAGGATTCATTAATAAAGTCACACTCCTGCAAACTATTTATAGCTATTTTGTGAAATGTTTTCTCAATTCTTATGATAAAATGCATATACCAACTTTTTTTCTTCTACGAGATTGACAAAACACACTTATGTAAAGTAAAAACATAACATTTTAACATGACCATCAGGAGCCAAGTGGTATCTTTACACAACAATTTGTTGAGTATTAAAAGTAAGTTTAATCTGGAAACACCCAAAGAGGGTTGTTTTGGATGTATCTTTTAGAGACAAGTTTTCGTTTGTTAATAAATAATTATTTAAGTGAAATACAGCATCCTCAAGTCTCCATACTAGCTAGTACTAAGGTCTACACGCTGAATGTAAATTCAGTATATACCAATAAAGCCACATTCTGAGCATCATTAATTAAGCATTTGCTAACCTTTTATGCTTCTGCTATCACCTTTTTTATGCTTAGCTTTCAATTGAGATACGAACGACTTCACCTGCGATTCGGTAGGGAAAGTCGAAGCATCACGATAGTCAGCAGTAGGATGAGCAGACAGGAGCACTTTGAAAACTGTTACAGACATAATATTGTACTCGGCTTGCTGCATAATATCTACCAAAGTGGTTGTAAATGGTTTCTGACTGCGTTTCATTTGGAGACTTCCATGCTTCTTGTGCTTGGCTGTTAAACTTGTGATGTGCTGACAGATTTCAACCACCTTACTACTTCTCATAATTGTTTGTAGCCCCAAAGCTAAAACAGTGCAGGAAATGCCTTCTCTTTAGCCAATAAAAATGTCCAAAAAATTTCAGTTCAAATGAAGAAACACCAGATTGGGTAGTTTGTTTGTTTTGTTTTTTTCGACAAAAATGTCCCCCCCACTGGCTCATGAGGACCTGTTAAAATTTCACAAATAATGTGATGACCACCAAAGGCTTTATGTTTTTAAAACTGTACATCAGCATTTCTCAAACTGTTGGGTACATCCTCCCTTCTCCCGAGAGGGGGGTTCAAGTGATTAGAGTCAATAGTGCAAGATTAAGTATTTTAATGTTTTATTTAAGGAAAATAATAAGTAATCACTACAACAAAAATAATATTTTAATGTGTATTATCCATGTATTATATCTCATCAACTCACTCTTTCAAAAAAAAAAAGGGGTGGTGGTGGTCCAAGCAAGTTATATTTATTAAAGGGGGGTTCTGGAAGTGTTGCTATAGATGATATTTTATCCAGCAATGACAGTAATTAGAATTTTTATATGATTAATATATTAATTTGTTTTCATATTTTAAGCTAGAGTTTGGTAGTCAATTCTTTTCTAAGTTCATGACCCAGTAATTATTAACACAGGTATAATACACTTCATTAATAAACCGTGTAATAGACTTTTTTTGAAGCATTACAAGTTTAACTCGTGTTAAAAAGAATTATATATAATAAACCCACATATACATGCTTGCTCAAATAATGTATCTAATCACTAGAAACACTTTCAAACTTGCACACAAGTTTACGTGTTATTATTAAACATTTCTGTCTAGCAATGCTAAAAAGGAAGAAGAATATTTAATCTATTAGGGATTCTCCTAATCAGTTTTTTTATATATATATTATTATTTGTGGATATTTTCATTCAACAATACAATGTTTTGATTACAACTGGTAGTTTATCTAGCCTTAGATTAATGGTATGAGAATATTAACATTTATTTGACACAACTTTTTACTTTCCTAGTTCTAGATACTGACAAAGCAGTAAAAACTTAATTATATCTCACAGTTATGTAATGATCATCCCAACTTATCAACTCTGTACAATAAACTGATGTGTTTTTTATTTTCACTATTCCTGGAGATGACCTGTTTATCTGTCAGAAAATATTCTGAATGAAACTTGATCATACCATCAAATTACGAAACAAACGAGTAAACTGGATGAGAAAATATAATAATGTTGGTGTGCAGGCAGTTCAAAACTAGTATGTACATCACAGCAAATGTACAACGTTTCGACAAGGTTTTGTCATCATCAGGCAGATTGGGACACTGGGAAAAATCCCATTGGAAACAGAATATACAAGAAACACTTTCTCCAATACAATCAGGGTACCTGATGATGACAAAACCTTGTCG
>NW_013670509.1:54681-61027 GCF_000517525.1 Limulus polyphemus | reverse complement strand
CCGTCTCCAGCCATTATTAGTCTCAAAGTGGGTTCCTCGTCATCGAATTAGTATGTACATATTTAGAATGTTTACAATGAAAGCAGCTATAATACATAGGACTGTACAACTCTGGTCTATAATTATACAATAGTTATACATAGAGTTGCTATGCTAACATATACACAGCTGTTTATGGCAGTGTTTATAATATAAAAACATGCAACTTTGAGAGTCAATGTTACTGTATTTCTACAGGATACTCTGAATAGGATGTACTTGTGTAATGTACGTGCACATACGAGCAGGATATAAATTAATGTACCCAAGAAAAAATATATAACTTTTATACATAGAGGGATATTTCACTAATATGTTACCTGCCTTTTATATATATAGTGCTTGGTGCAATAATTGTATCTTAAATCATCTAGAAACAAAGTTCTTTTGTAGGAGATTTTAACTGGCTAGTCTCATTAACCTGTTGCAGTTTGATTGAAACAGTCGTTATTCTTATTTCTAGTAAGAGTTTAAAGCAGAGATAGATTTTTTTTTCTGACAAAATGAATCTCTGCTTTAAACTCTTACAATTGTGCTAGAGGTTAAGATGACAGAAAGGTTGTTTTTTTGAAATCTTCCCTTTTATTATCATTTCCCAACTTCCATATTTATCAATTTTCAAACGTAAGCTATATCCGAGGTGGCTTAGTATTAATAAAGGTGGTTTCCTCTGCTTAAAAATATTTAATAATGTTACATTAAATGTCTCTAGACTAGCACAATTTTTTGAGTTAATTCTGAGCTACTAATTTTCAAGTGCAGTGAGATAACAAAGTCTGAAAACGTTAATGTTTTTCAAGCACTTAATAAACATGATACTGAGAAATAAGAACAAGGGTGAATCAGTCTGAAAACTGTATTCAAAAGCCTCCAAATAAAACATAATAATACTTGCAAACTGGCTAATAAATACTTGGGTATGAGAAGAATCTTCATTAGAAAACGGAAAAGTAAATTTTTACAATATCTCTTGCTGGTTAAAGCTGGATGATTAGCGAAATCTGATAACATTCAACTAATTGATTATTCACACATTAGTGTTGGAAAATTGGAATACTTGAAAACAATAATAAGTGAAAATACTAATTTGGATTACTTGATTATTCTCATGAGGCATGACGTTAATCAAAATTAATAATGGCTGAGGCATGACATTAATCAGAAACAATAATTTCGATGACTGATTATTTTTGTGATATAATTTGATCATACGTAATTGAGTTAATCACCCAGTTCTACTGCTGATAATGAGGAAATCAAACTACCTATTTGTAGTACTTCTTATAGAAAGGTTTAATACCTACTCATCTGAAGTAACAAAATTACGCTGAATACAAAAACAGTGCAAGATGACTGGTTAATAACTGAAGTCACTATGGAATGCAGTAACACCTCATTGTTTTTTTTTTCACTCTTATACACAGTTAAGAGGTTTGGTTTTCTTTGTCACAACCAGACAATTGCAACAATCCAGTCTATCACTTGACCAGTAGCATGTCCAAACTGTGTATTTTAACGTAAATGTATACATTTTGCTCTTGTAGAACTGCATAATTTATGTAATTCTAAAAGACAAAACACTTTACTACTATAGCCACACTGACTGTTGTATAAATGCACTTTTTAACTATAGATATTTACATTCTATTGCCACATTGATCACTATTCTGACTAATGTAGTGAGTGTCGTGCCGACCATTATGGACATGGACCTGACATTCATGCTACAGGTTTGCTTCACCTTTATGTAACACTACCAACGATGGCAAAAAACTACGTACTAGCTAATGCTTCAGTGTCTAATGCCCGTAATCTGAGAATTTCTTTTCTGATCATTGAAAGTTCTGTAGTCAGTCGTACCTCCGACTCTTTCACCTTTTTCATATCTCGTTGACTGGACTACAAACAATACAAGTAACTTTATATTTATTTGCATGAAACAAAACTATCATGACTAGCATCAAAATTCTTTAAAGTTTAAAACTATATAGAGACAGTTGTTGCAACTACAAATAGTTTTCAATTATTGGCCTGTTGGCTTATTGCGACACTGTAACACCATGACATGGTAATCAATAGGTTACAACAAAAACTAATCAATATATTAAAAAAAAATTTACCCTTAAAAGTTACTTCTTTTAAATATATTTACACTGACTCCTAAACTTTTGAAAAGATGTTTTACTAGATAAAAAGATGATTTCTCTGTGTACATATATACGAAATTAAATAGACGTTATAACAGGCTTTTCTTAGTCACCCTGCATGTTTCTAAAACAGAATATGTTGTTATTAAGCAAACAGCAGGTGTGAACTGAAGCAGTAGAAACATCTCACAACCATAATAAGGTTGGAGATGTAAATCTGCACATTCAAATAGTTACATAAAACCTCATAATGTTTTAGAATTTTATGCATTCTTAATAACTGAGAGCATGTTTTTTAATACACCATTAAAAAAGGGTAAACTTGGCTCAAAGGTAGGGGCAAATTGCTGGTATAAAATTTATGACAATGCACAATACAATTAGGAGTTGAGATATAAATGAGTTACTGTAGTTAGATAATAGGTTTAGGTTTTGAAACTTAAAAAAAGTTTTCAATAAAACATAAGTTGTAAGAAAAAATAAGCCATATGTTTTTCTTTACATAGATGGAGCTACAAAAACTTATAACACTTACCATTTTTTGCTTCAAAAGTTCTAGCTTTTCTGTTTTAAGTTTTACAACTTCCAGTTTTAGGTTTTCAATCTGCCTTTGAACAGCTGGAATGAAAACTTTATTTTATTTGACTGTGTAAAAATGTTTTTAGTTATATAATAACTAGAAAACAAATTTCCACTTTTATGTACAAAAAAAGTTAAGTATTGCAAAGTCTACAAGTAAAAGAAACTGAATAAGGATTTTGAATGTGGGTAAATTTTGGTAAAATTATAACAACATGCTAATTCCACATTTAGTATTTATTACAGAAGATTTCAGTCACATTCATAAGGTATATAGCTGGCCAAATCGATATTGAAAATTTATTCTTGCAAGCTTTCAAACTCATTCATGAAATGTTTCTAAAATAAATTTAATTTAATCAAAAAGTTGAAAATTTGAAATAAAATAAAAGTACTAGTTCTTCTGTAGACATTCCACTACCCACATTATTTCATGAGTTAAATTCTCCATGCTTTTAACACCTTGCCTGTGAGTAAGGGAAGCATTTTTGGTGGGTTCTTTCCTAAATAAAGATTTTTGTTACTTTTTTCTTTATTTCTTAATAAGAGATTTGAACTTTTACAACATGTGGAATCTGAACTGCCCAACCAGTGTGGCTGAACTCGCACTAGTTTCCAGGCTATGAAGGAGTAAAACCCATACCCCAATCCAAAATCACACACAAAACGTGGTAGCATCTGCACATGTTGTGCATTACAAGACATGGTTCCTCGGCTCTATAAAGTTGTTTTGTCGATAGAGCTGGCTGAGGAAGACATGTGACACCAGTGTGTGCAAAAGCAATACTGTGGCACATCTAGTCATCACTGTCTTTGTCGTGACGGTTTCTGCTCAGAATCGTACACCAAAAAGTCACCAAGTTGTTTGCAGGAACTAGTCTGGTGTGTAACGAACGAGACAGCAGTAGCACCAGGGAAACATAATCAGAATGGCACTTGAAGGAGTATTTATTCATTCGATGGTTTTTATCTTTGTTTTAGACCAATAAGGATCTAAACATTCCTAAGAGCACCTTTTAGTTGACCAATCATGATATGCTAACATGAACACTTTTAATATTTTGTACAAGTGGGACACAGACCAACCAACTCGCTCAACTCTCCACCTCTGTGGTTAAACATTATTGAGAGGCGAGTTCCTTTAGCAGTATAGTTTTGTGTGTTTTTTTTAGGTTAACATATCAAGCACTTTATTGAAATACATTTCTTTCTGGTTCTAAATTGAATACTGGATACCCCCTTTGTAACCCACCCAGTCCCCAGAATTTGGTCTCATTGACTCAAAGACTGGGTGTTAAATGAGTAAACAAAATCAGAATAATGCATTCAGCATCACTATAGATCATGAAATGGACCAGGTACTGTCTGTTGATACATATACATGCACAGGAAACACAAAACCTAATACCAGATATTACCTATTTACTGCTATAATACTAGTGAAAAAGAAGCTGAAATAAAATTATAAGCTTATACTACTTTGGACGATTCTTACAAGAATAATAATTCTCTGCTGAAATGCATCAGAACGTTTTCAAACTAATGTACTTTGAAGTATTATATTTGTAAGAAAGACAATACACCTGACAACTAAAGGTACAATAGTGTTCAGTTTCAACATATACATGATTATAAAAACACTGAATTCTCTCCTCTTCTCAAGTATTCTGATACCTTTTTTTTAACACCAACTTCCGCAAAACGTTTACTTCGATATCCAATTATAAAACTTCAAATTAAACAAGAATTTAGAAAATAAGATGTATTGTTATATTCTAATCCGACCAAAAAAACTAAATTATTCCAGTTTCTAATTTTTGTTGATTTGATAACAATTAAATGGTCTTGGTATTAATAAGTTTAGGGTGAATAGTTAATAATAAAAGATATCATTAAACCACACTTGTCTTTTTAAACCTGGCTACGTCGACTGAAATCCTTAGAGTTTCCATACATTTCATCCAAAGAACTAGGTATTTATTATAATTTTTACTAACCCCTATTTTCAGTCTGTATACACTGATGCTATAGACCAACTTGTAGTTTCATCTGCATTTGCTGCAAATGAAGAGGAAAAAGTTTATTTCCAACAATGTATAATCTACAGCGAAAGATTAATAAATATCTTGAAAAGTGTATTTTTGTAGTTAGAAGCTCTAGAAATGTATATCTACGTACCATCACAATCGGGCCTCTGTAACCTATAGCTCTCTGTGCATAAAGAAGATGACTGGATGTTGTTTAGACTTCCACTGTTACCACATTTACCAAAGTCTTCTGAAGCTGTCGTGTTGCGTTCTAATTCCAAGCTGTTTAAGCTCGAGGTATCTGACTCGTACGTAACACGTTGCATCAGCGGTGGGGTTTCAGGGCTGGAAATGGGCGTATTAGGTCCACTACCCGAACGTTCGTGAAACCCTCCACCTAGGCTGTCATTGTTTCGACTTCAAGCAAAGTGTAGAGAAAAACATATTACGAAGTTGCCAAAGATTTCATATTTACCTATAATATACATTTGTTTTAGACTTAAGACCAAAATGTTTATTTACAGTATTGGAAATAAATATGGAAATACACAAGTGATACACACACAAGTCACAAACAATGAGTATTTAAAACTAAATGGTCAATTTATCATTAGTACACAGGAGCATACATTCCATTTAGGCAAAAAGACACTTAAATTATCCCAAAATTTTGAGACAAGCTCTAAATTTGCCATTTAAGCAAACTTGCAATCAAATTTTGTAGATCACTATCGAAAAGGCACAATTCTGTACGATTTTTTTTTTTTTAGTTGAATGTTTCAATCATACAAACTAAAATGTAGACAATGAATTCGTACTAAAGCATACTTGTTCCAGGCGCACACAGAATGCATTGTGACCTAGCAACACGTGAATGCTTGAATTGATGGTTATTGTTCTATGAAAATGTTTAAACCTAAAAGCAGTGAACACGTGGAGCATGAACCTGGACCATTTTCCACATGTGTTGGGGTCAAATCTCCTCCAAAGAACTGGCATCAACAATTAAAACATATCCTGATTTTGCCATAATGTTTCCTTCAAGTCTGCAGTCCAATGAAGGCCACCAGCAACTTTTGTGTGCATCTTGGGCAGAAGTACACAAGTATGATTTTCCATTTAGGTAAATACGTCATTATTTATTGTTTTATAGCCAGGTCCAAGAAAGTTGGTTAAACCAGTGATGGGCTGGAATTACTTAGAACATACATGTGTGTATAGATCTAGCTAGGTTTCTGAAATAAGTTAACTAGCATGACAGTCAGAAAGCACGTTAGTTTGCCAACAGTCTGCATGGACAATATTAATACTGTTTGCATAATATTTAGAATTACAGTTTACATTTCTAATTCGGATTTATCTGTAAGGAGCATTCTCATCCCATTTCTGCACATACCACTGGTTGAAGCCTGATGCCCATTTCAAGTACTTGGTTTGGTTATGTCTTTTAAGCAGTAGTTCTCAAGCAGCTACACATTCAATGAGATCACTTCATGCTATTGTGTATTATACTATTTTGGAGGTAACATCACACCTGTATTACAGGCAGATCTA
>NW_013670509.1:45373-54660 GCF_000517525.1 Limulus polyphemus | reverse complement strand
TCAGAGTATACAGTATGTATTTCTATTAGTAATACGTCATTATTATTTGTTTATTAGCCAGGTCCAAGAAAGTTGGTTAAACCTAGTGATGGCGTGGAATTACTTAGAACATACATGTGTGTATAGATCTAGCTAGGTTTCTGAAATAAGTTAACTAGCATGACAGTCTGCATGGACAATATTAATACTGTTTGCATAATATTTAGAATTACAGTTTACATTTCTAATTCGGATTTATCTGTAAGGAGCATTCTCATCCCATTTCTGCACATACCACTGGTTGAAGCCTGATGCCCATTTCAAGTACTTGGTTTGGTTATGTCTTTTAAGCAGTAGTTCTCAAGCAGCTACACATTCAATGAGATCACTTCATGCTATTGTGTATTATACTATTTTGGAGGTAACATTCACACCTGTATTTACAGGCAGATCATTGACAATGGCTATACCAGAATGTCATTATCATGAAGAGAGCATATCATGAGTTACATAACAACAGTTTTGAAGGGTTTGGGCTTTCTACGTTTACTGCTTCTATTATCAAAAGCACTCGTTTCCGTACAGATCCTACTGATAAATTGACTTTCATCTCAGTCTGTACACTGTACGGAGTAGTCTTCTCTAACTAAGGTGTTCAATTCTATACGTCCTGGTTGTTAGGATGTTCGAATCACAATCTGCAGGTCATAGGTTCGAATCTCCATCAGAGAACATGCTCACCCTTTCAGCTGTGTGGCATTATGATGTGACGGTCAATCCCAATATTTATTGGTAAAAGAGTAGCGTAAGAGTTGGCAGTGCCTTCCCTCTAGTCTATCACTGCTAAATTAGGGATGGGTAGCACACATAACCTTTGAGTAGCTTTGCCCAAAATTCAAAACAAACAAACAAATCAATTTGATATGACTATTATGCTGTACTTCTGATGTGGGATCTATGAATTCATTCATCACACTATTGACAGGAATAATGTGCACAACTATTTCCAATATTATACAAATACACATCTACAAAAAAACAACAACAAAACCTGATATATTTAAAAATAAAAAAAGAGATTTCTAATTTTACAAGTACAGGTTTATGACACTGAAGACCATCTCAACAATGTATTATATTTGTTGGAAGCTAAGTGTGAAACTATATTGGTATGAGCAGATAAGGAAATGTTGACAACACATAATATTACATAAAAACTGAAACAAATTATTTTCTACCTGTGAGTGGATCCTTGAGAAGGGGATCTCTGATACAAATGTTTTATTGAACCTTTTGTACTCTGCAAAAATTCAAAGACATCCTATGTTATTATGGTTCAAAAAAGAAAGTTTTCAACACGATACAAAAATAATTTCAAGAACACTATGTTCTACTTTAATGACATAAAAGTTTCAGTGAATTTATACAAACAATCTTTGGCCAGTTAGTGTACATGTCTTATGCCTATTTAATCAACACTATTTACACTTTTGTCATTCTCAGAGTTTTTTGTTTTACCTATTTATAAGTGCAGAATGGTTAAAAATAGCCGAAAATAATCAATTATTCTGCAATTTTGGCATTACATAATTATAATTTTTTTTATAGATTGTATTAATTAAAAAAGAAGAATAACTACAAAAAATAATATGCTCTCCTATATATGAAAAATCACTAGAAATTAATATTGTAGACAGAACTTAGTTAAATCAGGGTCAGCTATGCTATAAAGATTAAGTATGGTTTACAAAATTAAGATTAAAAAAATGGTTTAAATTAGTTGTAGTTTATTTAAGATTAAAGATGTTATACAAGTTTGAATAAATTAACTTTTGCAGAAATTCAAAAGTTCCTAAAATCACTTGTTTTAATGGTTTTATATTTTAAAAGAATCTAAGAAACATAAACAATCATATTTAAACGCATGATCGGATAAAAACCGAGATCCTTACTGTAGGAGTGGAATCTCCCATGGTTATTACACTCACACCACTACTGCTAGTGCTAGCTGCAGACCGTTTCTGAGAGATGTTGGACAAATTAGACTCTATGGATTGACTGCGATTTCGACCTGTCAGCGCTCTCCGAACAGAGTCTAAAAAACGGGAACTTGTACCATTCATTTCAGTCCTACTATTCTCATAACACAGGCCTGCACCACAGAATTCCTGTGTTTTTTGCACAAGGCCATCGTGGAGGGAATGGAGTAGAGAAGCTCGTGTACGTTCCTAGAAAAGCATAAGGCTTGCTTAACAGGAACCTAAAGTTACACTGATGAAAACAAGATATTTAAAAATACAATTATTATTATTATAAACTGAAAATCGAAAATAGGTGAAAAAAATTCTGCAGTATAAAATTCTATATTCTATTTGTTATTGCTTACTTACTAGAATAATAAAAAAATCAAATAGTATAGAATTAACAGTTATAAAACAATGTTCAACATGGGGGGAAAAATATAACTAACTGAAGTTTTAATTTGTTTTATAACAGTCAATTCTATTTTTGTCAAACTTCTTGTTAAAGTAAACCTAACATTGTTGTTTTAACAGAGATAGGAGTGCAATTCTCCAGAAAGTTGTAAGAACACAACAGAAGTGAAATTCTTGTATGTTACATTAACAGTTGATGATATGTTGGAATTCTAATATAAACCCTACCTTCAACTTTGCAAATTTTTCTGCTTTATAACAAGCATGTTCGGCATTGATGAGTTTGGCTAGGAGAAATTCTTGGAACTGGTTTCCTTTGGCAAATATAGCTGGTTGTGGTAAGGGTGGGCCAAAATTTGGAACATCTTCTCTTGCTGTAACTGAAACTTTGTACCTGAAAATAATACAAAAACTGAGCAAGTCACGTGTCAAAAGTTTGGAACCGCTGATATTCAACTCCCAAATTATCAATTTGTTTTTATGATTTTCTCCATCAGTGAAACCACATATTGTATAATTATTGAATAATTTTGTTTTTCCCATATTAGAACACTTACTGTAAAAAAAAACTGACCAAAAAAAATAGGGTGAAATCACTCATGTTCTACATATATCATAAAAGGAACCCCAGCAAAACTGGTGGGTTTTATTGTAATATGAACGGTATTTTTTGTATGGCATATAATAGGTTAGTGTAAGATCTTACAAAAATATCTGTATAAAGGTGATAGCTGGATTCCATTGTTAATTTTAGGACTATGGATTTTGTCTTTTATGAAGAAAAACTCAACCCAAATATTAAACAGATATCCCATGTTGTATGGTCACTTGCCACTAACTAGACTAAGAGTTAATAGCAAATAAAATCACAGTATAAGCAGATTACAAAGTCGAAATTCAAAAACATTTTTTTCCTATTGGTTTCTTGCTTAACATTTCATCTTCGTATTTTGATAGTTGATTCAGTGAGTCAAATGAAATATGTATGCTACTACTTAATATGACTAAAAGCTGGAAGAAACTATAAAAAAAAGTATTATTTAAATGTAGGCCACATTTTTCCATAAGTGTCACCTCAGATCTTCAGTTAGTACCAAGATCTTTGAGAAATAATGAAGTTTCCATGTGATTTCTGTAATACTAAATAAACTTTTAAAATATAAGATTCCATATGGCTTAAGACAAAAAACTTTGAATGTAAAATCATTTCATAAGCATATATTTTACATATTTTGAAAAGATGCACTACTAATGGGATGTTGCCACAAATATTACTTGACTGTCCATGAAATATAACAGCCAAGCACAATGTCTAGGTTGCAAAGACTTGCAAGTTATCATCATGTTAATTAATTCAGTATCAAAGATACCTAGTAGAGTCTATACAGCCTTTTGAATATAAAGAACAGATACATTTATAAACAGTTAGTGACCTCAGTAGCTTAGGAATTTTAATCTATTTAAATATGAAGTGAAATGACTTTTCTAAAATTATCCAGTTCTAATCTGGAAGAACACCAGTTCCTCTCTCAAACCACAGACTCATGACTCAGTTGTCGAAGAATCAAAGTTAGCGTGACTTTTTTTGTTTTTCAACTGTGGTAACGCTGAGAGGATTTTCTCAAAAGCTCATCATGTGTCTTCTGAACAGTAATGTTGATGAAGTCCAGGGGATAACTTTTTTGTAGGATGTGTGTAATGTTTGTTTCTTTGTTATGAATTTTGCGCAAAGCTACACGACGGCTATCTGCACTAGCCATCCCTAATTTAGCAGTGTAAGACTAGAGGGAAGGCAGCTAGTCATCACCACCCACCGCCAACTCTTGGGCTACTCTTGTACCAACGAATAGTGTGATTGATCGTCACATTATAACACCCCCATGGCTGAAAGGGTGAGCATGTTTGGTGTGACAGGGATTCGGACCCGCGACCCTCAGATTGCGAGTCGAGTGCCTTAATCACCTGGCCATGCCGGGCCTGTAATGTTTGAAACTTCCTATCAAATAATAGAAAGATGAATTGTTAGCAAGTTGAGAGGATCTGGTTGTTAAGATGCAAGTTAAGTTATGACCTTGCACACATGAAATGCATGTGATGCTTCTGTCAAAAAACCAACACTTTGACTTTGGCTTTCCCTAAATGAAGCTTATGTATTACAGAGTTCCTTGTAATCAAAATATATATTATCTAGTTACTAAAATGCAAAATTATTTCTGTCGTATTTTACTAAGAATAAACAATAATTCTTCTGAATACAATGCATTTCCATTGTAACTAATTTTTTTTTTTACAATAAAAGCACATACACAAATATACCCACTAAAGCCTCTTCAATATATCATAATATTTTGCTATTTTTTTTGTTACATATTACTAAAATAATAATAGTAAATTAGAATTACATGCTGGAAAGATTTAATCCTATTTGAGAAATTTAAATAAATCAATGGTGCCAGAAGCAGAAAATACACTAATTTCAACTTTATAATGTCAGAACTACAACTTCAAAATGTTTACATCAAGTTGAATTACAATATAAGGCTTCATTGTTAATTTTACAGCTTAAATAGATTGTTTTTAATTTGGTTATGATGTTTTCACTCAACAGATAAGTTTTGTTTCTGGAGGTGAACATAAAATGTATGGCATTTGAGTTGCCTCATTGAACGTGTGTGTGTGTGGGGGGGGGGGGATATTATCATTCATTGGATGTTTTAGTAATTGAAAAAAAAAATCACAAAATTCTAAATATTTCATACTGGTACGTCGTACCAGCCTACGTTCACCACTGTTACTGACATTTTACGAAAAGTATAGCAAATGTAGACTAACCTGTCTTATGCTTACATTATGGGTGCTTAAGTGTTAACACAATCAGTCAGCACTCTCTTGAGTCTTGAGACCAACTGACATGGTTGTTCTCTTCTCCCCCCCCATTAACAATAACATCTCCTTTCAACACACTGTATCATTTAATTAATTCACATTATTTTTTTTTATTGGCTTATTGTTTATTTAGAATTAAAATTAATTCAGCATCTTTGTTTTTGGCTCATTTTTTTGGCAACCCCCAGGATGGCCATGGCTCCCACTTTGGGAAACACTGCTCTAAGTTACAAAGACACTTTTCCAATGCAATAATAAGAAAAAATACAACAGAACTTCCAAAATTCAGAATAAGTTTAATGTAGAATGCACTAACCTTGTTTCAGGTGTCTGAGGGTTAACAACTTCAACAATAATGTAAGCATGAATGAAATTGGATGTTATTATGGTAGGAGAGAAAGGAGTGTTGCCTTCTTGGAACACGATGGCTACAATGTCATTCCCTATGTGACGTTTCCGCTGAAGCTAAAAAAACAAAAGCAATTATCAAGAATGAAATTGGATGTTATTATGGTAGGAGAAAAAGGAGTGTTGCCTTCTTGGAACACAATGGCTACAATGTCATTCCCTATGTGATGTTTCCGCTGAAGCTAAAAAACAAAAGCAATTATCAAGACTGAAATTATAGATCACGAAAATGATTTCTAATCATTATATGTGCATAATGAGAAAATATGATCTTTAATTCTTCAAGATTATCATTGTAAAAGAATTTTGTTTTTCATTACCTTCAGAATGGTTTAATGATTTGAAAATCTCAAAAACCATGATGTTCTGAAAAAGTTTTGACCATTTTTTAACATTAAAAGAAATTACAATAATGTTATTTTTTCACTTTCACTCATAAACTGTAAAATGAAAGAGATAAATAATAAATAAGTAACTTCTATTTGGGAACAAATTCTATGCTCTGAAATTGAGCCCTTTATAAAAAAAAAACAACCTAAATTGTGCTTCATTTAAGCTTTCGATATATAAGTTAAACATGCCAGCTTTTTGAACTGTATTTTTTAGACTCATGAATACTGTATTTCGTTGTTATTCAATTGAAACCCATTTGAGTTGAAACTTTATTGGTTCCATTCTTCAAGTAAAGACTTGTTGCAACTTATTAGAATAACCTGAGTTTGAATCTTTATACATACATCTGAGTGTAGTCATGCACGTTCTGAGGAAATAAAAGAAAACCTACAACAAATTAACTCCAATTCTTGGTTTCTTCATACAGTTTAAAGTGAAGCATTTTCCACACATTTTTTAGACAAAGTTCTTACTTATTAATTATATGCACAGAAATTTTTCTGCATTAAAAATGTAGTACACAATGTTTAAGGTAATTTTGAATTAAAAGTATTTGCATGTATAGAAGCTGTGAAAAAAAAACAACCATCTACCTGCTGAGGATCTCCTTCAGTATATGGAAGGAGTGTAGAAACATGAAACATGACTTCGCAGCCTTGGAAGTGGGTGTACACAGACTCGTTACCTGTTTGGCCATAGTGGGTGTCCAGACCACCTCGAAAGCTGTAAAAAAAATAATTAAAACAACTGAAGTTACAAGAACAGTTTGTAATTAAAATATAATAAAAAAAAACTTGCACTTTAATTTAATTAAATGTTTATTTTTTAAAAAAATGATAAAAATACAAAAGCTTCAATATTAAGTCTAGCTTTTGAAACCTAACAAAACATAAAGTATTTACTTATACATTAAGAATAATTATAAAGGAGCTTACTACAACTTCACCAAAAGTTGTAACAAATTATGCTTAGCAGTTATAACAATTTATTTTTATTTCATAGTAAAGAATATGTTATGTCCTTTAATATTTTAGAATTTGAAATTCCATTAAAGAAGTACTTTATGCAAATTCATAAAATAACTAATAATATGTCAGCATAATAACACAGATAGGTTAAAAGATTACCCTCATCTAACAATACCATACAACACCCTGATAGGGAACAAAATAGGTGTACAGTTGATGTTTTTCACACATTGAAAAACAAAAGATATGTAAAATTTAACAAGTAACGCTGGGTTGGTGCTCAAGCAATGCAGGAAAGATGTATTGTCACGTGTAAGCTTAGTTTAACAACCAATTCCACTTGCTAATTTATCCTTTAGTTTTATAGTAAAAGTGAAAATCTGTCGAGTGGAAAACACATTAAATTTTTAAAACTCATTAATTCAACTTATGATGTTAAATAAGAAACATAATTAGGCTTTAATAAGCAAAGTTTTTTAAATTTTGTATGATTACAAGAACAAGAGATAAGGGGCTTTTCCTAAATGCTAGTAATAACTTTTTTGACAATAATAAGAAAACACTGCTCAGACAGATGAAAACTACACAAGTTTTATCTTACCCCTGAAAGTCTTTTAGCTTGATCTTCTGACCTATCATATTCAGAAATTCTTCCATTGCACCACTGTGAGTTATATTCCCAAACAACTCTTCCTCTGTTGTCTAAATCAACATAAAAACGTTGCTTTTAGATGTAAATAGAGTAAAATATTACTCTGTCTTTAAAAAGTTAAAATATATTAAATTAAACAAGAGGGAACCATCAATAGTCATGGCACTTAAAATTCTTTTAGGCAGGATTAGAGTAAATTCATCTACGAGACCTTTTTTTTCCTTTTTTATTAGCTAAATTTTTTCTGCACCAGCAATACCAAACGTGGGGTGTGGGTATACCTCAATTCAATTTTATTACTCACAAGGATTTCTACCAGCCTACCATGAAATTGAAATTCTTTTGGGCAGCATTAGAGTAAATTAATTAATTTATGAGACCCCGAGTGTGGTTAAATACATTAATTGAAAGGGTTTGACCTCCTGAGTCTAAAACTGTACCTAGATCTCAAATCGGTCATGAGATGACAGAGCTATGAGCTAAAAGTTTGTACTTGGAAAAACAAACAAACTCAGAGCTGTTCTATGAGCCACCGTGCTGTGGCTAAAAAAGTGCTGTCAAAAAACATCTTGTTTATACGGAACCTTCATTTTGCATATCATGTTCATTTCATGCCTTTAAGTGGGTTTTATTCTTTATTTGAATTGTATGAAGCACAAACTATAAAAATTAATTTTTAGGCTCTCACTCTGCATCTCTTTATTGCCTTTTATTCATTTTTATGTGCACGTAAGTATGTGATAATTAACAAAAAAAGTAATTTTTTTTGAATGAATATGAAACAAATTTCAATTAACAAGTATCTTTTATAATTAATATATTTATAGTTTGTCTGTATAAAATCTGGGCACAAAAAGTATTTCACCTAAGCATGTTTTTAGAACTGTGCCAAATCCTTCTGCACGTAATTCCATTAGTTAAAAAAATGTTTTAAAATCATAATATTTTTAAAATCTATCTGATTACCTACAAGCCTATACTAGCGTTTTTATAAAAACTTTTTTTATTCTTTCTTTAGTTGTTTTTAAATGTTCTACAAGTATCAACTGTAATTGAATAAATATTTTGTTCGACATAAGAAAGCAGTACTTTCTTTTACTACAAATAAATGATAAATAAAAGATGACTAATTCTAATAATGCTTCCAGTTGGTAAGAAATCCAAGTTGTTTTTAAAGATTCAGTTGGAAAAATCGTCATTAAAAAAAAAGTTACTCAAAAGTACTAAGCTAAACAGAATATTCAATGAACATATACTAACCTGAGCAACCCTTTGATATATAATACCAAACTTGTATGTATTGACTAGAACATGCTCGTCGTAAGCAAGCAACATTTCAGAGGCCTAAGAAAAGAATTACAAAATTAAATTGTCTACATTATCTACATGAACTCAGAGATGGTTGTTTACATTACAGTTGTTCTCATGCTGAAAAAAAATTAAAATATTTAAAAATGGTGCACTCATTTGTCCTTTTGTAAGTTTTATTAGCTCTATTACATAACACCTTACACACTTTAATAGCTCTATCCCATTTACGTATAAACGAAACCTTGTTACATGCTT
>NW_013670509.1:40023-44373 GCF_000517525.1 Limulus polyphemus | reverse complement strand
AGCACTCTCCAACTCTGAACAACATGCAGTCTTCATTTAAATTATAAATTTTTTAATATGTTCGTATTACTGATTTTTCGGTTTTTTTTCTTTTCGTTGCGTTTTCTTGCTGTAGTTTCTCCCCATGATTACTGTTTAGTGTTTTATTTGTTTAATTATTGTTATATTTAGCAACTGTACTTTGAAAATGTATAAAGACTGATGTAAATTAATTTTACTCTGCTTTAGATACTGAAGATGGAATCTGATAGAATCTCGAAACGTTTATCCATGTCCCCTTTTTGTCAATAAACAATGTTGTTTATCATAAGTGTCGTAATCTTGTTTATAACCTAACAAATGTATTAGGTTTTTTAATTAAGAAATTCTTTCAGTTTGAATCACACTGTAAGAACTATAGATTAAACATGCTTATTTTTGTTCTTTAGTTTCAATATTTGGTTCTTATTCACACCAGTTTCAAGAAAGATTCAAAATACTGGAAAAAGTTTCTGTAACATAATATCCAACTTGCTATGGATTATCTTAAATAATGAATAACACATTACTTGAAATTTATAATAAGATTTGAAGGACAACACCAACAAGTTCATCCTTTTTTACACCAGGTCAAAAAAATGATATATATATATATATATATATTATAAGGAAAGAAGGGTTAGAACGATAGTAACACCAAAACCCAAAGTTTAGTTCAGTCTTTTGGATGAAACCCTTGTTGCATGGTTTTACTTAAAATAGCAAATTTCACAAACACTTAAGAAGCCAGTGTGATACATTCAGGTAAAACAGAGTTAACCTTAGAGTAAAACAATGGGTTTGTTTAATAACAGAAGAATCAGTCAAAATCTTTGAATAACTGAGTCATGATATTGAATGAAATAGAGCGACTTAACACACAGCAAAACACAAAATGAACAAATGTTGAACACAAACACAGTGTGTGTACTTTTATGAAATGACAGACAGACTGTTGCACTTACTGGATTCTGACTTTCAAATTTCTTACTCCTCAAGATTATGTTACAGACTGACCAAATCCAACATTTATTAATTCATAGGACAAATTACATTTACCAACAACGACTAGTAATAACCTGTGGCTGGTCATTCTCATTATAACAAAATTGAGGCCATAATTATAGATATCATTTGAATGATTACTGTCAAAATCCTTGCAGAACCTATAGTATTGTAGCATTGTCTCCTACTTTTTCTTTCCCTCTTTGTTTCAAAGCAAAGCAACATTGGGCTATCTGTTGTGTCCACTGTGGGGAATCAAACCCTAGTTTTTAGCATTGTAGGTCCTTTAACTTATTGCTATTCCACCAAAGGACATCACAATGAGACTGAAAAGGATGTACAAATGTGTCAAAACTAGGTCTTCTAACTTTTGACAATTTGTTCTGTTTATTGTGGTTTTTCACTAATATGCAACACCTTGTTGAGCGGATATTCAGTCTAGAGATACCAAAGTCACTAATGAAATAAACACATATTACAAATCTACACATCCATTTGATGCTACTAATTCAAAGACAGTTATTCTCTTTCTACAGGGTGTGTGAAAAATCTGGAACCACAGGTGATTTGCAGCTTTTCTTAACTTCAGATACAAACTGATTATGATGTTGTCAAAGCATAAGAAGGTCGAGTTAATCCTGCTGTTAATCCAAAGTTGTTTTGCGATTTAAAAGGCCAGCATGTGGAACACTTCCTGCAAAATTTGTTGAAATGCCTATGGTTCAAGACTTTTCAGACATTCTGTATGTTTGAGTTCAGGAACAACTATGAAATGGAGAGAAGATTTTTCTCCAAATTGATTAAAATGTTGTATTTAAATTGTAATCGACATTCCACATACTTATACAAAGACGCATTTTAATTACCAATGCAAAAAAAACAACAACAACACAGAAGTTGTTTATGGTTGGTCATCCATATATAGAAAAATTGTCAGTTGAAGATAAAAGGTATAGGCACTCAACACTTGCTATATATTTTAATAATGTAGAGAGAGAGAGTTCATACATAGACACATATACCTGGAAATTCTATCAATAGAGCACACATTGTATTTACTAACTGTACAGAGTCAGTTTAAAAATCTGGAATGACTTGATGAATAATTGATATTGTAATATAAATCTTGTATAGTTTGACACTATTGTTAAGTGTCTTTAACATTCACCTCCCTTCAGGCCACATCAATAACACTGCTACACTACCGTTAACCTTTCTCCCCTCAGGCCATATCAATAACATTGCTACACTATCATTAGCATTTCGTTCTTCAGGCCATATCAATAACATTGCTACACTATCATTAGCATTTCTCTCTTCAGGCCATATCAATAACACTGCTACACTACCGTTAACCTTTCTCCCCTCAGGCCATATCAATAACATTGCTACACTATCATTAGCATTTCTCTTTTCAGGCCATATTAATAACACTGCTACACTATTGTTAGCATTTCGCTCTTCAGGCCATATCAATAACACTGCTATGAAGAGAGAAATGCTAATGATAGTGGGCCATATCAATAACACTGCTACACTATCATTAGCATTTCTCTCTTCAGGCCATATCAATAACACTGCTACACTATCATTAGCATTTCTCTCTTCAGGCCATATCAATAACATTGCTACACTATGTTAGCATTTCTCTCTTCAGGCCATATCAATAATACTATTCCACCAGCTAGTAAATTTAGCCAAAAATTTATGATTTATGCAAAACCTTTACTCTTTTAGCTAAAAAAAATAATTACCCCCCCAAAAAAAATGTACATGTAGCACAAGATCTGGCAAAACTTTTATACTGTGTTCTTCATGGTTTTTTTGTTTGTATAAAAACAATTTTGAGCACTATGATAATTTTCTGAAAAGTAGGTAAAACTAGCAGAACAATTAAATTTTGTTTTTATTGTTTTAACATAGATCTCCTGGTAGTTACGGTTTACAAAAGCATACTTAACAAATATATAAATGTGTTTATTTAACAGTAAGATTAATTATATAACTATCCCTGGATCTATTTAATATGAAGTTTGTGATAGTCTCCAAAGTTTTCAAAACAGAGTTCTCAAGTCTAATTACATACCTTTGGAAAAACTACTGGTTGAAAGGTTTCCGTTATTATTTGATCACACAGAAGCTGAAATTAAAGAAAATTGAATCTTTTTAATTCAGATTTTTTTTACTAACACTTGTAAGTATTTCTAAGTTCACGGCATTAAACACATTTTATCCTGTAAATCAAGTAAATTTCAACAGAATTCGTTTGTATGCCTTAGCATGAATAAACATTAAATACATTGAGCTGTACATCACAAGAGTAATGCCATGAAGGAATCACTACAGAACCACAGATTAGATTCAACTCCTCACCATTAACACTTACTTGTGGTTTGGTGAACTGTTTAATATTTTTAAATTAATGGGTTGAGAGCAGTATAATGGTTAGGAAGTCAGACTGTGGAGTTGAGAGTCTGTGGTTCATGGAACATTATCTCAATAAAAAATAAATAAAACTGTACTCCCCACTTTGAAGCCATGAATGTGTTATATAAGTAGTCCAATGTTAACAGTGGGTGCTGTTGAATAGCTGCCTTGCCTCTAGTCTTATTAGTTCAAAATTAAGGATGGTGAGCACAGATAACCCTCACTTTGTTCAAAACCCAACAAACAAATAAACCTTAATTTAATGCTCAATGTACTAGATAAACAACAGAAAAAGGCATGCAGTTATATAAATATTAATAAGGTGTGTGTTATATCCTAAGTGACAAGTATAAAAATAGTACAGACTACCTTCCAGAACAATATTTATCTGTATGGGGAGGGGGAGGGTCTTCAAGCATAATTTATACTGAGACACTAAAGGACAGTTTTAAGTATCAGCCAGTCGCAATGAAATATATCAAATCTTTATTTGAACAGAAATACTTTTCTATGACGACAGCATGGTTACGTACATCAAGTTGTGTCAAACTTGTATCAATGTATCTAAACCCTCATAATATATAGTGAATTTAATATTGATTTCAGAATCTGAACATTACACATACACACCTTCACGGTGTTTTATCTAATCAAAAACACCTTAGGTATGAAAAAAAGGTGCAGTCAAAAAAGGATTTAGCCTGTGAATTAAAGAAATGAAATCAAAATTGGTGGCCAAATTGGTAGCTATACTTATAGCATTGACAAGAATTCTACAGCAAATATTCATTCATTAGTTAGCCAGGCCACGTTTTTGGTTCAATTTGGGGCATAATGGTGGGTAAAACAAATATGCATCCAAACTAACTAATGAATGAATATTTGCTGTAAAATTCTTAT
>NW_013670509.1:22781-39064 GCF_000517525.1 Limulus polyphemus | reverse complement strand
TTAATGCTTTAGGTGTGTCTACCATTTTGGCCACCAATTTTGATTTCATTCCTTTACATCGTACACTGATTCCTTTTTTTCTTACTTAAGGTGTTTTTGATTAGACATCATGACTTTTGGTCAATACATACCAACAAACCATACCAAATAAGAAAGTGACACTCGATAGTAACCAACATTAGCTTTAGAATCACAATCCTATCATTCAAAACAGGCTTTTACTTTACAAAAACCAACCAGATTTTTTAAAATATATGGTGGTAGTTTTTCCTCTCTAAAATAGTGTTAATAGCTTCCTTTGTAACAAATGCCATGGAATTTAGATTAACAGTTTCTTGTTATCACTCCCATGCAACTGGTACAGCTGTATCAAGCATCATTATTTATGCTAATTGCTTAAGCTAATATAACGTGATGCTAAACTCTCTTCAGTTAGGATAATTTCACAAAATGTAGTAAATTTGTGCTGAAAAGTTTGCAGTGAATAATCAATAATAACCATCCACCCATACGATTCTTTTCAGAACTTGAGGTAGAAACTGTTAATCTAGTTTTCTTGGCCTAACCAATACTTGAGTAGCTGCATGTGCTTTCACCCTATAGTTTTGCTGATCTAATCCAGTTGTCTTTAATCCGAATGACAAAAAACTAAAAATGGTCCACTCTTAGGTGAAACTGTAGTAAAAAATGTTTAACCAATAGCTCATGTGACTTTTTGTATAAGCACACGCAAAATTTTTCATCAAAGTTGAGCAGTTTTTGTTGAATAATTTGCACATGTGGCTTATGTTTACACCAAATGAGACTCCTAATTGCAGGTTGTAAAGATCTATAATTGTACAAAATTTGAAAAAAAAATCTATAACAATTAACTATGTTTTTCTACCAAATAAAGTTTCTGAACTTTTTGTGCAAAGAAAAAAAAAGTAAGAAACTCAATCAAAATTGGAGAATTTAACTTTAGATTATAATTAATAATGTGGCACCACAGATGTGAAACACGTGCTAATAATGTAGCAAAGTGGAAATTAGAAGCTGTTGTACAGAGGAATAATCTCACTTTATAAGAATGGTTTACACACGTTAATAATGTGGCACCACAGATGTGAAACACGTGCTAATAATGTAGCAAAGTGGAAATTATAAGATGTTGTACAGAGGAATAATCTCACTTTATAAGAATGGTTTACACACCACGATTGTTAAATGATACAACATTTTGAACAATGAAGTCTTCAATATTTTCTATGAAGATGGAGAAACTTTCGATGCAGGAAGCTGTTGTGGTATAGCTGGGAATATTTTCTTATATTAGTAACAAGCTAGAAAACAAGGGTATAAAGTTGATGAGGGTTTCCAAGTTTCTGCCCACACCTCAAAATCAACAGCTGTTTTTTTACATTAAAAGGGTGGCCAAGAAATCTGGAACCACAGAAATTACATTTGATCACGTACCTGTCAAGCTCCCTGATGTAGCTTGAATGGACTTTTTTCCTTTGGTCTACTTAAATGTGGTCTTCAAAGTCAACATCTATGCATAGAGAAGAATCTGTGGAAAGTTGTTGAAGATGTGTGGTTTAGGATTAATCTTGCATAATCATGGCCATCAGACCGAGCATCCTTCGACAATGGAGAAGTAGTTCTGTGGAGAGCACAGGATCAGTAATACTTCATACAGTGTAATCAACTCTTAGTACATAAACTATACAGTACAGGAAAATGAGTTGTGTTTTGTCTTTTAGGTATTGATATTTAGTCTTTAAATTTATAGTGAAATGAAAACTGTTGTAACTAAACTTCATTTTAACTTTTTTTTGTACTCTTTAGAACAAGAAAAGGTTTACTACATGATGTCCTGTTGTATGGTTTGTTAGGAGAAAACTTCAATACTAGCCAACTTGCCAAGGTAAACACTCATCATGTGTATAAATAAATAAAAAAGGGGGGGGGGCATAATTACCTCTTATATAATTTGTTATATAAGGTGTAATTAAGGGGCTTCATTTACCTGTATATTTTTTTATGGTTAACATTTATTTGTCTAGTACAAGTCATTGTTAAGCCTGATGAAGTTGTGTGATAATACCTTCAGATGTTTCATTTAGTCACAAATATAAGTGGATGATGTTTGTTATGTTTTCCAAGATACACTGATATATATTTACATCATAAAATTTGATTAGGCCATGCAAAGTTAATTATAGTTGGATCTCAAGCATATGTGGGTAGTTTTGTAACTTCTTGGTTTTTTATATCTAATAACAAGAGTGTTGTTAAGAATAGATACAGGTGTGCAATGTAACGTAACCAGTTTACAAAAATAGAGTTAGATACTATTTATTTGAATACAGAATGATACAAAATGAGATACATGTGTTACATCATGTTTGAAAGCATATTAATTATCACAGTATTAGAAATGTTATGATATATCTTGGTAGGTAACAACTTTGTATAAAGATTATAATAGTTTCTGTATATGTATGGTACAAAGTGGAAATTAGAAGTTATTGTACAGAGGAATAATTTCGCTTTATAATAATGGTTTACACACGTTAATAATGTGGCACCACAGATGTGAAACACGTGCTAATAATGTAGCAAAGTGGAAATTAGAAGCTATTGTACAGAGGAATAATCTCGCTTTATAAGAATGGTTTACACACGTTAATAATGTGGCACCACAGATGTGAAACACATGCTAATAATGTAGCAAAGTGGAAATTAGAAGCTATCGTACAGAGGAATAATCTCACTTTATAAGAATGGTTTACACACCCAGATTTTTTAACTTTAAAAGGTCCTTAAACTGTTTAGTAGTTTTCACTGCTATTGAAAGATGATTAAATTCCACGATTTATGTTACAGATTTTTTTTTGGTTTTGCATGCTTGTCATTAACTCTCACTATTGTAGACAAGCACATGTCTGTCCTTAGACCACCGCCATGGACACGCATGTGGTCACACTATATAACCTATGTTTCTACCTCGATAGGTGTGATGCCAACCACACATGAGTCTGTAATTTTGTATGAAGGTTATTCTCAGTTACAAGTTTCAGATAAATAATGAAATATTAAAACATGTCTTGCTTTGTTTTTTATTGTTTGTCGATAAATGTGGCAGTGAGAGAGTTAAATTATGTTTGCATTAAAACTGCTTAAGTTTCTGATTCAGAAAAAAAAAGCAAAATACTTACACCTATATGAATGATTTAGCTGTTCATTTGATTCAGCTCCTCACAACGTCACCATGGAGGATTCTGTTCGCTAATGTTCGTTTTCATTCAGTGGCTCATCATATTTATACATATATTTTCTTCTTGTGCTGGCTGGAATAACAGGTATATGTATATCAAGTATTTAAAACCTGTCTGATCTTCTGATATCTAACACATTATTTTATGAATACTCTGGGTATTCATTCCTGTTTATATTCAGATTAAAACTGACTGTTATCTTTCAAACATGTTTAAGCTAGACTCACTCCAAAATTTCCTCTATTGACATCTTGCCAGGGAGTATTCGCTTTTTTTTCCATCTAGATACTACTGTGAAGTATCCTTAAGTATCTATGTTTTAAATAAATTACAGAATTGTCTGAAGGAAAAAATTGATTTATACATATTAATTGCATAATAAGCTGTAAACCATTCAAATGACTCAATGTGTGTGTGTGTGTTACTATGTTTTCTTAATGTAGTATTTATGTTACATATTCCATGACGAGGAACCCACTTTGAGACTAATAATGCTTGGAGATGGCTTGAGTTGGTAATGAAAAAAATACTTTAATATAAGTACCTGATGATGACAAAACCTTGTCGAAAAGATTGTACATTTGCTGTTATGTTAAACTTATATTAAAGTTTTTCTTCATTATCCATTCAAGCCATCTCCAAGCATTATTATGTTACGTATGTTTAGTGTACTTTCAGTAGGTTCAGATTTTCCAATGGAAATGAACTCCATTGGCTTTTTAAATGCAAAAAGTTTTAAACTATTTGTTCACCAAATTGTTCCTGTGTCCATAACTTTGTTGGTTATAGAATCCCTAATAACACGAAATAAAAAATACCATCAATATTGCAATTCATCTTACTAATTACTGCTTGAAAATAAGTGATTCCCCTCAATGTTATTACATAATTGTTTTTATACGTGGTGCTGTAACAGGCAGAAAGGTAAATTACTCGATGTGATACAATATGTGTATACCACCAGTAGAGCTGGTATAAAAACAAGGTTTTAGTTAATTTAAGGGTTAATATCAACAAATGAAAGGTAGTCACATAGTCATCAACAGTAAATGAATGAAAATTTTGAGAATTATGTTGGTAAATTAATCTAATGAAATAGTTTTTAGTTCTACTAGTAAGTTTCTTTTTTTAAACTCATACAAATGTTTGAAGACATTAGTCTGCAAATTACAAGCAATTGTTTTGTAAGTGCCAATCCTAGCTCTGTGTTTTGTATCTTCCTAATGGGTAGTTTTGCTTTTTTTTTTTGTTCAGGATAAATCCTTGCAAAGAAGGAAGAAAGATCAAGACCTATTGAAAGAGGTAGTTATTTTAGTGTCATTTAAAGAGAGAGCTCACACACTTAAACAGACATATTATACATAGTAACATGAAATTGTTTTTATGTAGTATGTATACGAATATAATGTTATAAAGTTAAAACTAATAGTATTCCATGAAAATAAAGGTGAAGGTCCAGTCTAGCAAGGATTTTCCATTTTGTAATTTCCTTGTTTACGTTTTATCTACTTTTTATATGTGTGAATGTTTGCATGATATTCAGTTGTGTTGTAGGTACTTCATCAACTCCAACCATATCCCATGATAGTGATTCCTCCATCTGGTGGCTACTGGGTCGAAGGTACAGACCATGAATACAGGTTGGACTTGGAGGGAAACTCTGATGTTCCAGAGTACACATCACCCATTCAACTTGAGCTTGATGACACCCCGAGTCTCTATCGGAACATTTTTGTGGGCTTGGTAAGAAGCAGTTTTGTGTGTTTTTAGGACTGATTTATTTATGGACCCTCTTCATTTAAACCAAAAGACAAACCATTCAAAACTGTATGTAACTACATGATTCAATACGTTTTTGGAAGAAAAAGTTAACTGTAAAAGTGCATACGATAATAATCGTACAACTATTGATTAAGTTGTTCTCCAGAAATTTCTCAGATTAGTAAATTGCATTTGTTACATACTGGTTTTTCAAATCCTTACAGCCTGTAATAACAATTTGATTGATTACTAAATCTAGTTGCATTAATAGGATGATTATTTTTAATATTTATAATCTAAGTAAAGATGAATGTTTGATCCTCAAAACATTGTAATGTTCTGTGAGTATTTAATGTTTCATTTATTACATCTTGTTTTTGTTTTCATCAGGATCACTTCAATTTCACTGCCATTGATCCAAATATGGGTCATCTAGTAATGTCTGTTAAAATAGAAAATGCTTCTGACCAAGATTGGGTATGGATCCTCCTTAGGTAAGTACTTATTCCAGAGACTATAACCAGAGCACTTCTGAAAGGTGGACCTTTCTTTTTCAGGGGCAAACTTCTAGAGACTTGTAGCTTTATCCAAACGGTAGTTGTGTTACATGGGGATACATGTGAAGTGGGCCATGAGCTACCCAAGTTAAAGAGAAAAACATAGTAATAGTATTGGTTATTGTCTGAGAGAGTTAGAAAAGTATACTAGCCAAATTTTAATTTTTTTTCCTGAAGGTAAAATTCTAAAAAGTACAATATGGCCCACTCACATCCTTAACCCTGAACATGCCTATAATTGCTCGGACTGTTGATTTAAGACTTTGTATTACCTTCTCACCTTAACAGTTTTGTAATAGTGAATAGAATTTTAATTCACATACGTAATTCAAGTTATCATTTATGAAAATCCAAGCTAAAACTGAATGATGAACTGGTTTTCTTAACCTTCTCCATCATACCATCAATGGCTTATTTTTCTTCTATTTGTGTTGCCTATCTGTAAAGAGAAAGTATTGTTACAGATTGGGAGAAATTTGATTCACGTATTACCAGTAAACATAAATCTAAAATAAAGTTGCAACACTGGCATTGATACCCAATAGGAATGAAAGGTTTCAGATTTTTTAACTTTAAAAGGTCCTTAAACTGTTTAGTAATTTTCACTGCTATTGAAAGATGATTAAATTCCATGATTTATGTTTCAGATTTTTTAACTTTAAAAGGTCCTTAAACTGTTTAGTAGTTTTAACTGCTATTGAAAGATGATTAAATTCCATGATTTATGTTACAGATTTTTTAACTTTAAAAGGTCCTTAAACTGTTTAGTAGTTTTAACTGCTATTGAAAGATGATTAAATTCCATGATTTATGTTAGAGGTGCAATCAATGATTATACATTCAATCTTGTTGTGTACTATATATTTTTAAAGCATCTTTTTGTATGAAACACAAAATCCTACTCACTGGAACTGGTGACAAAATCATAATTACAACTGGACAAAACTGGAGTAATCACATTCGGAACTCAACTTACTGGAGCCGGTGGCAAAACACATCTCTGGTCGTCCAGCCGACTGGTCGACAATTTCTCTAGCAGTTCAAAAAGATCTTGTGGTCCCTGCTTGACAGAAAATATTTTTCACATTTACAGTTTCTCTGAATAAAAGATATATTCTAGAGTTTTGGAAAGCTTTTTTACATCTATAAAGGTTTCATTATCAACCTTTAACATAAACAATAATAAAACAGTGACAACTTTGAATTTTCATTTCATGATCGTGGCTAACATTACATAGCAGGTATACTAGTCTTTATTTACAAAAACATCTTTTTTTGTTTGTTTTGAATTTCCCGCAAAGCTACACGAGGGCTATCTGCGCTAGCCATCACTAATTTAGCAGTGTAAGACTAGATGGTAGGCAGCTAGTCATCACCACCCACCGCCAACTCTTGGGCTACTCTTTTACCAACGAATAGTGGGATTGACCGTCACATTATAATGCCCCCCCGGCTGAAAGGGCGAGCATGTTTGGTGTGACGGGGATTTGAACCCGCGACTCTCAGATTGTGAGTCGAGTGCCCTAACCACCTGGCCATGCCGGGCACAAAAACATCTTAGGAAATAAGTAAAAGTTAAAATAAAGAGTAAGTGAAAAAACAAAAGTCATCAGGTTTCAGTAAGATATTCCATATTTCATTTTTTGTAGTAATTTGTCTGTCAATTGTATATACTAGTAATAAAAACAAAATAATATAATGTTGTAAAACAAAATAATTATCTTAGTATATATATTTCAGTGGCTCACTCTCACCCCCCCCCAAAAAAAAAATATATTAAAGAACGAAATACCATATCAAAATTAACTGATTAGTACGTAGTTGCCTTTATAATATCTACTTGAAGAAATGTTTATTGGTGTATTTTGCATCATGAGCAATTTTGGCAGTTTTAATACATTAATGCTGACTTAACTGAATAAAAAAATGATCACCCTGCAAATATTAAAACAACATCATTTTGAAGTTTCACACTTGAAATTAATCAACGGCTGAATCTAAGGAATTCGTATTCTCTATTTGAAGTGATGACTAATAATGTATGTTCACGCTACACCTTCCACCATATTTCTGTATTATAGAAGCAAACAAAGGACTATCTGTGTATGTTTATCTAAAAATGTTGTTTATGGCATGCTAAATCTATCTTCAATTTGAATCTTTTCAGAAGTTTTATTAAAAATCTAACCCATATAAAAGCCAGCATGTGTCACGTCACGTCACATTTGATTTCTCGAAATAGGAGAAGTTATAAAAGCCAAAATGTATTTATCCAGATAGAATAATCCAATTACTGTCTGCCCATTACAATTTTAGTGACAGGGGTGCAAAGGGGTGGTCGTGCCATGAAACCTTATAAGTGTTTTGGGTGTTGGTATAATAAGCCTAAAGACATAGTGTGGGATCACCCAGTCTAGAGCCAAGTGCATAAAATTTATCATAAATTGAAAGTAAAAATATCGATTCATTTTAAAACTTAAATCTTATCTAAATTAAGCTATTTTCTGTTATATCACCAACATTGGTAATAAAAAACAAACCTCTTTAATCAACGGAGGTTCTAAATTAAGAAATCAACAAATATTTTTCCACTCTTGTTGTCTATACATTTCATTTTATACATTTACTATATAGACTAACAAAAATATTAGGTTATACTTTTGTTGCTAAGCGACTTGACCTAAAACAACAGTTGGAATGTAGTGTTACTAAAACATACTGGCTTTTCTATATATTAGAAGATATTAATCTAACTGATTTTTACCAATAATTATTCTTTGAAAATGCCACAAATTCATTTCATCAATGAACTTAATTTTTATTGGCTCACAAAGTAACTTACTGACGTTTGACTGCCTCGACTGCACTTTTCTGCCTTTTTGTTGAACAAACTGGATTTCGCAAAATTTATTTATTTCAGTTAGCTATAAAATGTAAGGTTAGGGTATACTATGGGGTGGGGGTGGTAGTATTTGCCCTGTTATTCTTGACAGGCTATATGCTAGTTCGAATATAATGAGCATAAAAAATTATACAAAAATTTATCATTGTAACCTGCCTCTAAAAAAAAAAATAAAAAAAATCAACAAACAATTATTTTCAAATTATATTATAGCCCTATTTCTCTGTATAAAATAATTTATTTTTTCCATATCAAATATCTTAATAAAATTTATCAGTAACACAACTATTTTGTCTTAGTTCTGATTTTTGATCATTAGTGCCCACTGGAACATGATTTAGTATGACTTGAATTGATTAATCTTTAACTTTTTAATCATTCAGACAAGAATTAAAGCAAAACTGCTGAGTTTTTCATTTTGGAAGAGCTGATAAACATCATACTGGGAGATTACTCAGAACTCTATCTTAATGTGTGTTCATGAATCACAAAATTAATTAATAAACAGATACTGAAGAACACCTGGACAGTCAGTATTAATAATTGTATACTTCTTTTCAGGATAAGCAAGAAACTAATTCCAGTGCTTAACCAAATTACATACAACTTTCAATGAGCATTAACAGTGGTGATAATCTAAAGGGTAACGTTTAGCGTCTGCTTTATCGGAGATACCAAAACTGGTTCTGTTATGTGTTTATCAAATCACTAGCCTTCCAAACATGATGGGAAGCCAAAGCCTACCAAATTTGAATCCTTTAGTATGCATTTGCAGCTTGTAAACAGCCATAAGAAAAATAAAGGGCCTTCTAACTTTGAGAAATCAAAGCCTATCATGACCATTATGTACTTTACCTAAAGTGTCTCTTCCTAGCATCGATCTTTGTCCCAGCATTCACTGATCACAGTTATTTTCTAATCACATCAATTGCATTGTTGCAATAGTTCTCTTAAAACCACATTTCTTGTAAATATTCAATCATTGTTAAAAAAAATTTCTCTTCATAATAAACAGCAAATTAATTTCACCAATTGCTAAATAAATCCTTGGTATAAAAACTCCCTCCTTGACAGGCTTTTATATAGCAGAAATAGTGCTGAAATTTAGAAGCTATTTATGTCTGTGTTTAAATTCAACTAAAATGAGAACAGGTAATGAAAAGAGGAAGTATTATAGGAGAAAAGGGAGAATTTGACTCGTGTAACTTACAAAATTTGGAGAAATTGAGCATGATCGACTGACACTTGGCTTTTATGATTATGTTCATACACTTCACAACTGTACCTGCCAAAATATATTAACTCCTTTGTTTCACGATACCTTTCAATTACATGCTTTCTTGAAAAAGCCATGGTAATTTTGGGACTTTTAATAAAATATCAACGTTTTTAAGTGTTTTTCCAGGTGTATAACTGTCCCTCTCAGTCATAAATAACCTCCCAGTAGTGATTTCTTGACAGGTATATAACTTAATCTCCCTTTATTGAGAAGGGGTGGGTGGGTGTTAAAATATAGATATATATACCCTCTACTACAATTGAAACTGTCAGATGCCAGGCAAGTGCTCTACCAACTAAACTAAAGAGTTAACCTTGGCTTTTGCTAATAAGTCACTTTGAAACAACCCAAATGATATAAGCTGGCCTAATGAGCCCTGGTGCTGACGTAAAAGCTGGCTTAATGAGCCCTGGTACTGACGTAAAAGCTGGTCTATTGGGCTCCGGTGCTAACGTAAAGGATGGCCTACTGAGCCCTGGTACTGAGGTAAAAGCTGGCCTAATGAGCCCTGGTACTGACGTAAAAGCTGGCCTAATGAGCCCTGGTACTGATATAAACAGGCCTAATGTTATTAGTAATGAGCCCCGATACCGGGCAAAAGGGCTCCTCAGCATTGGATATGGTAGATATAGTGTGATTGACAAATTATTATACATTCCTCTTTATTTTCACTCTTAAACTTTTAGAATAAGTATTCAATTGAATTACTTCTCTGTAATCTGTGCTTGCAATAATACTCAAATAGTACTATGTGCCAAACTGCAAACTACTGAATTGGAACGACCATTATAACAAAGTTTATTGTTGTTGTTTTTAGTATCAAATGTAACAGTCGATAATAAATACAAAACTATTGAAGTGAAACAACCATTATAACAAAGTTTATTGTTGTTGTTTTTAGTATCAAATGTAAAAGTCGATAATAAATACAAAACTATTGAAGTGAAACAACCAATGTACCAAAGTTTATTGTTGTTGTTGTTTTTCGTATTAAATGTAACAGTCGAAAATAAATACGAAACGAAAGTTTATTTTTTTTCCCTCTGTTGCTATTACTATTAGAAGGTGAACCTGTCATCCTTAATTAATTATTCACATCTCACAGATAATGATATTGATTTTAAAACACTGCTGGCTATGTACAAAGTTTCAATCTTAACGAAAACGGATTGCAATGATTCTTGTTTGTTTGGTGTTTTTGGACGGTCCTCTCTACCCCCAAATACACACCTACACACACAACCCACCTCAGTATTCCATGACGTATCACAGTTCTGGTCAGACTGGGATTCCTGCCAGCGCTGATCCATGGCGCTCTCTCTGAGAGATAAAAAAGAAAACAACAACAAAAGCTTGACTTTTATTTCTGTTGCATTACATAATAAACTTTTACAAACAAAACGTGAAATTACGATGGTCATAGTAACCGTGTTTATTTTTCCTTTAACAAAAAGTTATCTGGATGTCTGAAATATATGATTAAAATGCTAAAAAAATCGAACTGTCAAAAAAAATAAACAAGTATTAAGAGTACACTATCTAAACTATATCCCTATTGTATATTAATATACAAATACGGTTACGAAAGATAACTAAACTGATAGACTTTTAAATCATAAATATACAAAAAATTACGAATATATATAGCTGTGTCTGACCTCTTAGAAGTGTTTTACAAAGTGGGGACCGTGAAACTTTTTCTGGAGGGTCGCCAGAAAATGGGCCGAAAACAAAGATGCTGAATTAATTATAATTTTAAATAAACAATAAGCCAATAAAAATTATGTTGAATTAATTAAATGATAATGTTGAAAGGAGATGTTATTGTTTTTACTACGGCACTGCTTTTCAAATTACCAGGCTAAAGTTATAGGTTGTGGGGGGAGGGGAGGGGCTCAAACTTTTTGTTATTCACATCAAGGGAGCATCAGACTAAAAGAGTTTGGGAACCACTGTCTTGGAATGTTATGAAAAAGATAACCCACAGATGTTACGAAAGTTTTTACATTCAATTTTATTTTTATAACGATCTGTACATAATACTGAAATAGTAATATCAAACATCATTTGATGTTTATTGCAATAAATTTAGTTTTAGATTTATTACGTCGCGATCCGTTTACAAAACTTATGAACTGGTAACTTGTGGTCGTTAAACAATGTCTGTTCCAGGAAGGACACGTCAAAACCATTCAGAACATCCTAATAAACAAGCCACGGCTTTCATGTTTTAGCCATAATGTCGCGGGAAAACATTCTTCACTGACATGACAAAAAACTGCGAGCATTCCAGTAAATAAACCACGTTAATATTTATAATTCGTTTGTATTTGTCTCGTGTTTGCTTCTATATGCTATTTCCCATGGAAAATGAATCGCGTATGCTAAGTTTACTTACTTCATCACTTAATACACTAAGAGTTTAGTTTCGGTTTGTTTTAGATATTCGTGCAAAGGTACACAAAGGTTATCTACGCTAGCCGTCCCTGATTTTGAACTTAGAGAACACGTGGAAGGTAGCTATTCAAAAACACTTGACGTCAACGTTTTGGCGGCTTTAATTGAATAATTGGGTGCGACCGTAACTCTTATAACGCAGCCACTGCGCCAAAGTGAGATTTTTTGTTGTAACGGGACGCGAAAAATGAACCCTTGGATTCACAGTCCGCACGTTAACTACTAGGCCACACTCAGCCCAATACATTAAGAGATCGCATCAGTTCTACCTATAAAAGTGGAAATCTTTAAGTTAAGTTGATAAGGTCAATAAACTTTTAAATAGAGGGCTCTGAGAGAGACACATCCGATTCTTAGGGTCTATATTATACATTAATTAAACATTATTTTTCCTTCTCTCAAGTTCTCATAATTAACTCAAGTGATTTATCATCGTTATACACAGATATAAATACACAACTTACCAATACATTTCTCAAATAAAACAGTTGAAGGTTTTTGTATGGTCAAGAACCTTATCCAAGGCCTCAGCTTCTACAACAGCAGCTCGTAAACTGTGTTACGCCACACAATTCAGATAAAAAAACAAAATCACTTTTTTTTATAACCCACGTTGATGAATAAACTCCCGTCGAGTTAGGGTGTGTTGTGTTGTTTGTCTGTAGAAAAGGCGTACCTGGACGTCAAACTTTACACACGGAGTATTTCTGAAGCCAAATGGTTAAAAGCCAAAAATAAGTACATTAATCATAACCGTAGGTCAGCAGTAGTAGGTGCAACTCCCAAACGCACGTGACAGTGTGTCTAGGATTTCTGACCATTAAGATACCCATTGTCGTATACGTGGGTGACAAGCAGACCCTTCTTTGGTCAAATTTATGATAACATTAAAGAACTAACTTAGTATCTCTAGAATGCAATTAAAAACGAATGTTGATGTTAAAGCTATTTGTACTGTCCACCGCGGGAATCGAGCCTCAAATTTAAGCCCTAAAGCTTACCGCTGAGCCAACAGAGGGGGGGACTAATTAATTTTTTATAAATATGTTTCTAAATGAAGGGTATAAATGAAATTTAAGGTAAAAAATTAGACATTAAAGATAGTTAAATTGACTAACTCTTAAACTGTAAATATGCATAAAATTAAGGATAAATAGCTGATGTATTAGAATGTTATGAAAAGATTACAGAAATAGTAATATAAAACATTATTTGATGTTTATTACACTAATGACGGAACTTTATTTTTTGATCTATTATGTCGCGATCCGTTTACAAAACTGGTAACTTGTGGTCGTTAGGCAACGTAAATGAATGTTTGGATCAGCATCCCAATGTGGCTTATTGTCACTATAGGCGACGCACGTGGATGTTTGGGTCAGTGCTTCCACACATATCATCAATGCCACACACACTTTATACTCTGGTACCAAATCAGAGGTTAAGTACGTTATATTACGATTTTGTAGCCTCACCTCATCGTTACAGTCCATTTGTCCATGTTCGGTCAAACTCTGTCTCATATTATTCCATCTTTACATTAACTTTCAGCGTAGTTTCCATTACAAAAGGCTCTGTCGAAAAGTTGTCATGCCCAAATCACCCCTCCTCCCTGCATGTTCTCCATAATCCATCAAACAAACTTTTTAATAATATCTTCATTACATTGTATCTGCTATATCCAGTGTTTATGAGAATGACTGTTACCCATCACCCACTGTAACAGTTCGATCACATTTATAGGGCGTAAACGCTACGTTTGGCGACTTCACTAGTATATTTTTATATGGAATAGTATGAATACTCGTTTCATTCTCAAGTTACTTGAGGTATGCGACGGTTTAACAAACATGTTGCGGAAACAATTTGTGTCACTTGTCTAGACTGTGATCCTTCTAGATTAAGTAGCGTACTATTCCCTGGATAGCTGGGCGGTTGTTGCCACAAACCTGTTTTCATAAATTTTCACTTATTACAAGACGCCACACATTTCTTACACAGCTGGTATACGACTTGTTGCATCCGACCGTCCTGTTTCCAGCGTTGATACACATACCTTTGTTTTTCAATGTCATTAGGTATAAGGGACATCACCATCTTGTAAATTCTAAATCCCCAATCTGAATACAATTTTATGTTCTGATAGCATCAATATCTTGCGTTGAGAAAAGGCTGTTACATGCCATGCCCAAAAGCGATAAATATTCCGCGGCATCACACTATCTACCAAATGCCAAGCAATGTCAAAATGTAGTTCTAATACAATCCGTTCCTTCGTGAGTTTATATCTGTTGTGGGTGTCACGTGACTTACTGAATTTACATATTAAACATCGATTTATTATAACGCACTCAACACTGTAGAATCGACTATCCTTTGTCTTCCTAATATGTTGTAAAGAAAGTGAGCAAGTATTATCCACAAATACTGAGAACTTTACAATGATCCCCCCCCCCCACATTGTTGTTAGAGCAATATATGTATTGACAGACATAGGGACTACCACTACTTGGAAGTCAGTTTTCTTGAGGTAATTTAAATTTTCGCATCGTGCGAGTGCAGGATTCGAGCCCGGGACCGCTCACGAGGGCTCTACTAACTGAGCTAATAAAGCATTTTTTAAAACAATTCCAACTAACGAAACTTATTTACTGGAGAACGTTGAATAATATGTTAAGTAATGAAAGAGAGAAAATGGGGGTGGGGGTGACATAAATAAATCCAAATAAATCGTGAAATACTACAGACTAGAACCAGAAACATTCGTCTTGATCTAATTTATATCTAACATTGGTTAAGCTAATGCCTTAAGGTTATACATTATGTAACAATTGATAAATAACGTATCTCGCTATACCTAATGAATGTATCATTAGAAATAGGCCTCAAATTGTATGAAACGTAGCATAGATGATGCTACGTAAACACGCATTGACGATTTTTCATTTCGAACAGCCCAACAACGCTGAAATCCACGTTTTGGTGTGAATAAACGAACAGTAACATTGCAACTAGTAACAATACTTACGTCGAAATTACTGAAAGGCGGATAGCGCGAATTAAAACCCAAAACGTCATCTTATTAAATAAACGACAGATAGTAAGTCACGTGGAAGTTTCACAGTTTCCTATGTAACGTCCAGTACATGTACGAGATAAGGAAGTAACGCAACACAAGGGTTATTATAAACACATACGTAAAACAATGTTACGACATGACTTTAAAAGGAAACCACGAACCACTACCAATGGAAACACGTTAGTATAAGTTCTCGTTTAATCTTGACAATATATATATTTAACAACAAATGTGTACAGAAAGTGTTTTCATTGGGCCCACCGCTCGAACTGGATCTACTTAACAAGGAAAACTCCTTAAATATAACAAAGGAAGTAAAAAACTATATTGGTACTCTCAGATCTACGGCGAATTTCACTACTTCACATATTAGTCACTAATTTGATCAAAATTAAGATTTAACAGTAACTTTTCATACATCAAAGGTTAAGACCGAACTAAAAACCAACTTTACCGATGGTTTAAGGAGAATCAGAACGACTTAAGTTGAACACGTGTCTACATTACGGCTGTATAGATACGAGGTAGGCACGAATACTGTCGTGTGATTTTTACAACATACAACCACTAGAAAAGATGGGAATTCTTCTAGAATATATTATATACACAGCTAAGGCAGAATACAACGAAATAATGTTATGTTGTAGATTACACATACACAGTCAAGACAAATGTATCTTTGTAGGGGTATAGGGAAACAATGTTATGCTGTAGATTACACATACACAGTCAAGACAAATGTATCTTTGTAGGGATATAGGGAAAGAACATGTGCCGTAGATTATACATACACAGTCAAGACAAATGTATATTTGTAGGGATATAGGGAAAGAATGTTATGTTGTAGATTATACATACACAGTCAAGACAAATGTATCTTTGTAGGGATATAGGGAAAGAACATGTGCCGTAGATTATACATACACAGTCAAGACAAATGTATCTTTGTAGGGATATAGGGAAAGAACATGTGCCGTAGATTATACAT
>NW_013670509.1:8373-22184 GCF_000517525.1 Limulus polyphemus | reverse complement strand
GCCGTAGATTATACATACACAGTCAAGACAAATGTATCCTTGTAGGGATATAGGGAAAGAACATGTGCCGTAGATTATACATACACAGTCAAGACAAATGTATCCTTGTAGGGATATAGGGAAAGAATGTTATGCTGTAGATTATACATACACAGTCAAGACAAATGTATCTTTGTAGGGATATAGGGAGAGAACATGTGCCGTAGATTATACATACACAGTCAAGACAAATGTATCCTTGTAGGGATATAGGGAAAGAACATGTGCCGTAGATTACACATACACAGTCAAGACAAATGTATCCTTGTAGGGATATAGGGAAAGAACATGTGCCGTAGATTACACATACACAGTCAAGACAAATGTATCCTTGTAGGGATATAGGGAAACAATGTTATGCTGTAGATTATACGGCATAATGCATTCAAACACATAAAATACCTTAAGCCCCTAAAATAAAATACAATGCGCCGATAGGGTTAAAGGAAACGGTGTGCTGTAATCATGACTACCTATTTAGTTAAAACTAAAGTGTTTATACAAGCTTTAAATATTCTGTGATCTTCAAGTGAACAGAGAGGCCCAACCCGAATCTTCATCAGAGCCCGAAACGACATCTATCTCAAAACTCAAGACAGATGTAGTTAATCCAAACAAGTTTTAAAGCTAGTACAGTTTGCTCTGCCAGTAATGTCTTTTTTTTTAAATTATTTCAACAAAAAAAGCGCACATATAATAAAACACGAGGGAATTCTCAATAGCCGCGACTGTAATTAGATTTCAAATCGGTCAAGAGATGGTGCTATGAACTAAAAGTTTGTACTTGAAGAAAAAAAACAACAAAAAACTCGGAGCCATTCTATGAGCTGCTATGCCGCGGCTAAGTATCGTGTTTTTTTAAGATTAAGTGACACATCGCTGAGCCGTGAAGAAGCATGCTCTGCAGGACTGTCTTAATCAATTTGTAAGTTACTATAATGAAATGATTTATATTTAGGTCTATCGATAGTTCATTTTCAACCGAAGTTGATAACGATGATAGTTAAAACTAATGCAAGCCAGGCGGACAAACTACTGCCACGTTGTCTGAAAAAAATGAATAAATAAAATCATGTATACTTAACTTAAAAAACGTAATAACAACAACACGTATACCTTGGAAACAAACAAATAAACGGAAGATCAAACCGAAGCAACCCGTGGTAGTTTACGTGAATACCACTACAAAGAACACTTGGTAAACACATGATTGAAGAAACAGTGTTCACTCTATTTAAAAACAATGAAGAACGATAAAAAAGTGTTTAACACGTCACAAATAATTTACGTATTTCATTAATGCTCAATTACATTTTTACGAAGTTACTAATAATTCACATCAATACTGAAATAGACAAAATCCAAACACCATGAAACATATGTTAAGAAAGTGATTATATGAATAACACGAGGAACTGTATACCTGCTATGATACAAGTCAGCACATATTGTAAAGGCTGCTTTCCTCTTCGTATGTGCCATCATCACTAGGCGGAACCAGAACACTGACTACTAAAAAAAAAAAAAAGGCCGTTAACACATGTAGCACAGATGTTCACACGTTCGCAGTAGTTGTCCTTCTGCAGTAAACATCTTCGCACCAGCCACAAACTGTGTAAGCTTATATTACAGATAATATTAGCTTACGTTTAGAGATCGTGTGCGATTGAATTATTATAGCGCACGTGATGACGAGGATGATAAACGATCTTAAGGTCGATTCAGGTGGTGAAATTCTCACAGTGTTTCCATGTACATTCCCAATATCAAACCGAATTCACACAGGAGAAAATAATTGTTCTTTACGAAACGGAGATACATAAAAATCATCAAGTGTCCTTTACTCTTTTATTAAACTTCATAATATATAGCTTAAATTCATAGCCTAATTCATCAGTGATAAACTAGAGGGAAGGAAGGCAGCTAGTCACCACCCATCGCCAACACTTGGGCTACTCTTTTTACCAACGAATAGTGGGATTGACCATCACACTATAACATCCCAACGGTTGAAATGGCGAGCATGTTCCGTGACGGGGATTCGAACTCGTAACCCTCAGGTTGCGAGTCGAGCGCCCCCTAAACCGCCAAGCTATGCTAGGCCTCGTTAGTGTGAATTAAAATTTTATTCCATATTAGTTTACACGGTATTTACATATTTTTGCATAAAATATTTTAATTAATCAGGAACAATATCTGAGAGTACCACGTTAGCTTCTGTTATATATTTTGATACGTCAGTTACAGAAACATTATTCAAGTCAAACTTACTTGTCGTATACAAACTTTTTTTTCTTCTTTACAGGTCCAGTCAATTCTTACGGATGATACCCACTCCTAGAGTGGATTTTTTTTTTTAATAATGAAAATGTTTTGAACTAGATACACTTTCCTAGTTAATTATGCTTCACGCGCACAATTTGCAGATCTGTGGAACCATATTATACACTTTATTTTGTAGAAGAGGCAGACTAGAATGACTCGTCATAAAAAGGAAATTGAACGGAAAAACGCACTACTGGGCCTGAATCACACAAGAACAACACGTCCGTCTAGTTTCTCCGCTTTAGCAAATCACGTATTGAAATAATGGAGACAAATTATTGTCGATCGTATTGTTTCGTTTCCTGCGTACAGTATTTATACCGAACAGATGAATACGCATGCATGTCCGCCTTTAAAGCAAATAATTCATATGGTTATATATATATTTGTACATGCTATGTCCAGTTAAACGCACGATTTTTGGGCGATACGCAACTGTAAAATGAAAAAAGAATCAACAGATGTTATGATAAAGACAATCGGGTTATACAAGGACGCTCAAACAATTTACTAACCTACGTAGTCGACTGACTTTGAAAGTTAGATACTATCTCACACATTTTCTAAATCACACCGTTTCATGAGAGGCCTAAATTTTACAGTATTTAGTAGCTGGAAAAAAATCTTGATTATTCAATTTCAAAACAAAAGACGTCTAACCTTTCTAATGCCACGGATTTAACAGTTCTCAACACACCAACCATATGACACCCCTTTCAGCAGTGTTCTCCTATTTTAGTGAAACTCTGCATGCATGTTTCAAACCACCAGACAGATGTAATATGCATAATATATATACATAGAAGATTACAAAAGTATACAACGTAGCCACGAAATTCATTCTATGTTTTTGTTTTATGGAAGTCTTTTTAACTTTAACCCTAGTTAGTCTAGTTTCTAAAATTAATTTCAGTTCCGACGTGCGTGGCTTTGATCACAGGTTACTGATTATATCACACAACTAACCCTCGCTACACTAAGCCTAATAATCTCACATCTAATCTTAACCTGAAACTACATACACGAAGCGTTTCACATTTATATCTTCGTTGCACCAGCAAAAAAACAATTACACCCTGTAAACTTTAACTTTTGTTATTACCAAGAACCACATATTCTACAACAGTGACTACTTAATCCCTCTCTTAAGCTCATTTTTAAATTATTTGCGGGTGATTCCTGTAATACAATGAATTTATAGAATGTACACTGCTATTATCTGGGTGTTTTATGAGTCAGCTATGATGCAGTATTACGGCACTTTACGGTTAGTGTTACATTCCATTTTCTACATTCTCAGTGTAAACTTTCTCTTGGGTTAGAAGATCAGGTTACATTTCATTAACAAGCAGCCTTAAGACAAGGGCCCCTCGCAGCAGTGGACCTGCAAATATATATAGTGATTCTACAAGATGAAGCTGCACCCCCCCCCCAAAAAAAAACAACAACAACAACACATACAGTTGACCCGTTAACGAACGTAATTACATCGTTCTTTGACACAATTTCCGTCACTAAAAAGTGATTCCATCTACCCATGACCTTGTTTAAAGATGTAATATGTACAGCTGTATTTTTCTTCTTCTTAATGATGTAGGCGCGTAGTCTTTATAAATAAAATATTAATATATATTTGTCTTCCCTTAAAACTCGGGAAAAGAACAAAATAGCGGACTTCTGGTTTTCAACACATGAAAGATGTCCGTATGCAAAGTTTTTTGTTTTACTTTTTAGTCGAAACCCGTGCAGTGAAAGGGTGGGTTTGTTAGAATGAATAAATATATTTTGTACTACCATGATTTATTTCCACATTATTTTATTATTGAATACTATGATAGGCCTCGTACCTTGTATCTTGCCCAGAATTCCAGATTAAAACCAGCACTGATTTCATTTCTAACTATACAAACACCCACACGAGTGTTAAAACCAACTATAGCTGAAACTGACAAACCTGCCCCTAGAATCAGTGTATTCACCGCTACAATAATATTCAAGGAAAAAACAGAGTGCCGGTCATAACACAAGATGTATAATGACTGTCTTATCAGTTACAAAGACTGGATTAAACCTAACGAGTGTATGATAAACTGTCGATTCTGATCAATGTGAGAAAGTTGCCTCGAGGTGGCATCCACAGACCATAATAGTGCAAGAAAGAATTCGTTACTAGTAAGTAGTCTTACGATACGATATTAATGGTTAGTTCCCATTCTTGAACTCTGAAGAATAGAGGTGCCGGCTTCTAGGCACAACTTTACATTTAAGATCTTGTGTAACCGGATCTTGGTAGCGCCCCTTTAATGTTTTTTTTTTTTTACTAAAATCTTGAAGCTATTTCGACATATTTTACTAAGCCTTCTGTTTCATTATTTAACAACCCACACGTTTATCTTTTTAGGCCTTACCTACAACTAAAGCTACATTACAATTTGAGATCAGATGCTATTAGCGCAAGGTCAGTTAACAGAAAAAAGAATCAGATATTAATAAAAGTTGAAATTTTAAATGTTCCTTCTTCCTAAAACCAACATCTCCAGCAGATTTAAACTTTTCACTGGAAATTTAAAAGGAAAATTACTTATATATGTCAACCAAAAACAAAACAGATAAATACAATAAAATGAAACTCTGGTCTATCAACCATTTAGTTATAAACTGAAGGAATATTCACTCTCCCTCTCTCAGAGAGGTCCTTCCATCATTAAAATAGTTGGAAGGGAATGCTCCATCAAATCTTTTTCTTCCTTTGGCTCTTAACCAACGATCCCTTCCCAATTTTATTCTCTCTTTGGCTCTTAACCCACGATCCCTTCCCAAGTGCTTTTCTTTCTTTGGCTCTTAACCCACGATCACTTCTCAAATGCTTTTCTTTCTTTGACTCTTAACCCACGATCCCTTTCCAAATTTCTTTCTTTCTTTGGCTCTTAACCCACGATCCCTTCCCAAATGCTTTTCTTTCTTTGACTCTTAACCCACGATCACTTCCCAATTTCTTTCCTTCTTTGGCTCTAAACCCACGATCCCTTCCCAAATGCTTTTCTTTCTTTGGCTCTAAACCCACGATCCCTTCCCAATTTTCTCCTTCTTAAGATAGCTTTCTACTATAGAAGCCACCCATTCCTGGGAGAAAAAAGCTTTGTCGAGTTCTCCAGAATTTGTAGGCGTCAGTAATAAGAGAGGAGAGAATGTCGGTTACTGACCTCCATATCTGTATACATGAGAAACTAGTATAATAACACAAATATAAAAACACGTGATTATATATAATTACATGTACTCCCCAAATAATGCCTACACATATATTCTCAGCCGTACGTTGATAAAAACGTACAATTTTCTTTTCACTTTAGTTGTGGGAGGATGTCAATTTTCTAGTCAACACTCACGATCACAAGTATCTTAACATTTTATAACACCGACTGAATGTGATTTGCACATTTTTCTATAACACCTTCTCAGGTATTAAAACATTCTTAACACAACAAGTGGACAAAAAAAAGTTTTCGATTTCTTTAACAAGAATGCTCATGTGAACATGTACAAGTTTTTCTAGTCAAATTACCACGAAACGTACTTTCAAGAAAATATAATTCGTTTTCTAACAATGTCCGTGAAAAAAATAATTACACGTGACTTTACTAATAGCACCCGCGAACAACACATTCGCTGTGACTGAATACTTTTCCCTCTCTCTTGTAAAGAGGTAACCATGTAAGTTGTGAATTTTTCTTCTCTTCACTAAAATATTTAGTTTCAGTGGAGAAGAGAAAGAATCCGTTAATGACGTAAGGCCTAATCTATTTTTTGATTCGCTGCTCCCTCTATGGTATAAGATTACATCAAACCTGAAGCCATCATAGTTAGTTTTGATTTTATCTTAGCGATTTCACTAATTACATTTGTTTTTGTAATATAACCCAGTAAGTTTACTCAAATTCAGCATTTCATATCGTCATCAATTATGTTACAGTTTATTGATCTCAAAAGAAATTGTGGGCGATCTTTTCACTCAAAACTGGACAACATTTAAACAAGTTTGGCACAAGTATATAAATCATTTAGATATAACTACATATCATTTAAGCCTTCTGAATATCGAAGAAGACTACTAAATGGCGCATTGAAATCATCAATGATTGGATTACTAAGCCTAATCCGAACATTTGTTTTAATAATATAAAAAATATGAGATCTAGGACTTTTATACCCAACATTAAAAGAAACTATACTTACAGCGTTATATGATAAAACCTATACAACATTAAAAAATCTAAACGTTACATTTATTACCACGCCACCTAGCGGTAATCACCGAGTTATCTTTCGGGTGTAAATGGATTTTTTTTTAAAAGCATTTAATATACCATGTTTGCTGCTACTTCACTATCATCATTAGTCCTTTCCAGACTTCAAATAGTCCATAAGCTTTCTACTGCGTTCATTCTTCTGTCCACTCTTCAACCTCTATTCTGTCCTGGTCTTTATTTCCCATGTCCCTCTCTATTGTTCTGTGCCAAGTACTTTTCGGCCTTCCTCTGGCTTTTCTTGCAATTGGCTTCCAGTCCATGGTTGTCTTGACAGTCCACTCACCTTCATTCTTAGAATATCCCCAAAGTTTCTCCATCTACACAACTTGAGCTATTCTACGATTGGTTGTTCTCCACTTCTCACTCAATGATTCTTCACTTACACGATCAAACCATCTGATCTTTATTACCTTTCTTACACAACTACTCTCAGAACTTCTCAATCCAGACTTAATTTCCTTTCATCCTTCACCATGCCTCACAGCCATATAACAAGATCAAAAGAACCAAACTTCTGAACAACACAAGTTTCACCTTAATAGATAAGCCTAAATTATTCCATATTATATTCAATTTTCCAAATAGAGCTTTTGATTTTTTCCCCCTAGTCTTGTCTTTATTTCCAACGCTAACTGTACTACTAAGATATATTTCCACATCCTTATTACCACTCCATCGATAATGTTATTTAGATTAGATTAACTTCTGGCTCACCAAGATAAAATTATCTTCTGCTCACAGGAAAGAAATGTCTTTGTAACAACAAAAATAAAATAAAATATATTATATACACCAGAGGTGGTCAACCTTTTTACTAACAAATGTACCAAATTTAGGTTCAAGTTTTGAGTAAGATGTAACTGACCCGAAAATGTACTCAAAACAGCATACCGAAATGGGGGGGGAGATAAAATACTTCAATTAAAAAAAATTAGAAATTAATTATAAAAACTAATAATGTGACATGTACTTTCATAAGATTCCATGCGTTTGTCGAAATTCCATATAAAATATGTTTTCTGTGTCACATACGATATTTGCCTTGCATGCCGCGGGATGGCCACAACTGGTCTGCACACTAAGAATGGCAGTTATTTTAACTATTATTATTTGTAATTAATATGATATAATTATCCGGAAAAGTTTCAAAGGTAACACAACATTTCAAAAGTACTTTAAAACAAAAACGGTGATAATTTCACCACACTAAAACAGAAGGCATTTCTGACGTGCAACTAATCTCGTAGAGAAGACACTTCAGATCTGTTATTAATTAAAATAATCTCGTAGAGAAGACACTTCAGATCTGTTATTAATTAAAATACCGGGCATGCATTCTGCCGATTTTTCTTCAATTAGTATTTAGATGCTTATTAAAAAGTTTACAAGATTTGTGTGCTTATAAAACAGTAATAATATCTAAGGGCTTATAACGTTTAAAATTGGGTTTCGCTACTCGCGGTGGGAACAGTTCAGATAGACCATTGTGTAGCTTAATGCTTTAAATGCAAACAATAACAATACTTCATGCGTGGTATACCTACATTTTTTTTTTTTCAGTTATCAAGGCTTTTGATATCATACATCATCAGTCTCAGTATAACACGGATATGCGCTCGATGGAAAGATACTATATCAGGTCTTTCAATTAACAACTTGCTAAAACAAATTTAAAACAATATTTATTCCTGCTCTAAGTCTTTATGGTATCCATATACTTGCTATAGAACATGTCTCACTTAACTTCGCCGAGAGATCCCCCCCCCCCTCCATTGCGGACATACCGAATTCACGCCCTATTCAGTACCATAATTTTCTTCAGATGTACTGCAAGGTATATGGAGATGAAAACATGCTCCGTCCTGTATGATAATCTGAACAGACAAGAGAATCAGCTTTGAGACGTGTTTCATTATATGGTCACGCCCTATCAACTCTGGAAGGATAATTAGGAGGCACATAAACGCCAAACTATATAACACTCCTTAAGACCCCTGAGTCACGCACGGAGTCAATGGAAACTTCTAAAAAAAAAAACTTCTCAAGACGTGATACTTGAAAATATAATCAGATAACATTTTAGTGGGAATTACAAAAATATCTTTAACTGTTGAATGACACCGAATATCTTTAACTGTTGAATGACACTGAATGTTGCACAAGGGAATGATTACGTCTTTGATTATTTGCAGCAACCTCTCATTTCGGCTTCATTGAGTGCAGTGACCTGAACCTGCAGAACATACGAGGTCACTTCGAAACAATGAACAATAAAATTTAGGTACATCCATGCACGGCTTAACAGATTGTTTAGTACAACAATCATCAAATGATTAAATATGATTAAGTATTGAACGCGGGCCTTGATAATATAATTGTTGTGATGTCTCACATCTGATTGGTGCATTTAGCTGAAAAGGCAATAGATTCAAGCAATTGTTGTTGTTTTTTTTATGTGTTTTAAACCAGTGGTTCTCAAACGTTTCATGCTCACGTACCACTTTTTTGTTTTTAAATTACAAACCCAGGACTGATTTAAAAAAAAAGAAGATATAAAACTTAGTAACAAAAATTCATATTTTTAACACTTACCCATTAATGCGAAGGATGCGATTGTTTTTTCTGGCATGATTGAAGAATATATGGTACCATTTTTGTCAATTTTAAGGGAAGAAAATACTGGTGAGTCTATATAAGTGGATGGTGAGACTATGTTAAGTGGATGGTGAGTCTATATAAGTGGATGGTGAGTCTATATACGTAGAGGGCGAGTCTATATAAGTAGAGGGCGAGTCTATATAAGTAGAGGGCGAGTCTATGTAGGTGGAGGGTGAGTCTATGTAGGTGGAGGGTGAGTCTATGTAAGTGGATGGTGAGTCTATGTAAGTGGATGGTGAGTCTATGTAAGTGGATGGTGAGTCTGTATAAGTGGATGGTGAGTCTGTATAAGTGGATGGTGAGTCTATGTAAGTGGATGGTGAGTCTGTATAAGTGGATGGTGAGTCTATGTAAGTGGATGGTGAGACTATAAGTGAGGAGAGTAGTATGTATACGTATGTGGATGGTGAGTCTATGTAAGTGGATGGTGAGACTATAAGTGAGGAGAGTGGTATGTATACGTATGTGGATGGTGAGTCTATGTAAGTGGATGGTGAGACTATAAGTGAGGAGAGTAGTATGTATACGTATGTGGATGGTGAGCCACTTACATAGGCTCACCATCCACTTACATAGGCTCACCATCCACTTATATAGGCTCACCATCCACTTACACAGGCTCACCATCCACTTACATAGACTCACCATCCACTTACATAGACTCACCATCCACTTACATAGACTCACCATCCACATACGTATACATACTACTCTCCTCACTTATAGTCTCACCATCCACTTACATAGACTCACCATCCACTTACATAGGCTCACCATCCACATACGTATACATACCACTCTCCTCACTTATAGTCTCACCATCCACTTACATAGAATGGTGAGTCTATGTAAATGGATGGTGAGTCTATGTAAGTGGATGGTGAGTCTATGTAAGTGGATGGTGAGACTATAAGTGAGGAGGGTAGCATGTATACGTATGTGGAAAGCTCAGGTAGGGTTTGTTACAAATCTTATGATTTTTTTAAATTTTAATTGTGTCGTGTACCATCGACATTAGCTCCACGTACCACCAATGGTACTAGTACCATAGTTTGAAAATCCCCGTATTTCAGTTACAAGTATCTATAAAATTAATAAAGTTATTTCGAAGAACCTAAGGCCTTCTAAACCCTTGCCAAATATGCACCTTACTTGTTTTTTTTTTAGTAACAGACTTCAAAAATAAAATTAATGAATTTTACTTAATTCGAATCGCACATTTGATAACGATGGGAAACAGCTCAATAGCGTCATCGAAGAAAAATATATTGGTGAAGTAGTGGTTAAGGCACTGAAACTTTGAAACAGTGCTCTGTTCTCTGTTACTAATAGTAAAGCTATTGGAATTTTAAACTGTATGCACAAACACATTGATTACAAGTCAAAAGATGCAATTATCTATATACAAATCAATATAATGAAGGTCTGACTTGGAATAATATGTACGAGTTTGGTTTGCTTATCTGAGAAACGGTATTGACTTATTGTTAATGGTTCAGAAGAGAGCTACTAGGATGATCGAAGAGATGGAAGGACTGTCTTACATGAATGTGTTAAAATATCTTGAGACAAAATCGGTAAAAGATGACTGAATTTACAACGTTGTCCGAGGGATCGATAGAATGAATACTTCCGATTTCTTTGTGCTACATTTTGAAGACAACAAGACGAGAAAAAACAGGTTTAAGATTCGGAAAAGACAGGCTAGTCTCCGGTTAAGACAATATTATTTTTCTAACAGGATGATGTTAACTTATGGAATGAGTTACTGCCGGCACTGGTAGAGAACAGCACTTCAAAAGGGTGATCGATAATTTCCTGAAAAGGAAAAGATGGGTTTAGGTTTCTACCAAGGGCGAGAGTACAAGGACAGCCTTGAAGGACCAAATGGTACTTTTTTTCCAGAGGTTATGTTTTATCAATCTGGTTGGAAATGCACAGTTCCAAATCAAAATTCTACATCCCTACAGTAAATAAAAAAAACAAAACCCAAACGTATGAAATTTAGGGCAATGGGTATTTATTTGAAAATTCTACCAATATATTCATTTTTTTTTAGGTACAATATTGGACCAAAACTTAAAAAGCAAAAACTATTAGACATTATAATAAAAGAAAATCATACTTTATCATGGTATAAAATAAAATTACACACAAGATTAATACACAGCGTTAGTAAACTACTTTACTGCAAAACAGAAACTTCCAAACTTTTTCCCAGACCCACACCTCCTTCCAAACTTCTCACCACCAAACAGCAAATATCACTAGATATACTTCCGCAGAGTCACCGAAAGTGTTCTTTTTCAAAGTTAACAGTAACAAATATTTTAATTTCGTGCTTTTGAAGTTCATATGTCATGCTGTGTTGTAGCCTACAGAATGCATAATTCTTCTCGTGATTCATGGCATGCGCACGTTTTACTCACTTCACGACAGTACAAACTGAAACGTTGAGCTTCCCTTATGTGACGTCATTTTAATGTCTATTGACTGACAGACAACATTACTTTATAGTGGTGCCAGTGTTAAAACAGGTGACCCCTCTAGGCGGCCTTTGACCCCCTTTCGGAGAAATTACGTCCTGTTAAACTACGACTAGGGTTTTATAGTGATATAGATCTCGCGGATTCTCTAGAACTGGTCGGTGAACCCCTATGATTCCGCTTCCAACAGTTTGGGAACCTATGTTTGTTTGTAATTAAGCACAAAGCTACATAATGGGCTTTCTGTGCTTTGCCCACCACGGGTATCGAAACCCGGATTCTAGCGTTGTAAGTCCGCAGACATACCGCTGTGTCACTTGGGGTTAGGGGGCAGGGAACCTATGTTGTAAAACACTAAAATTACATCATAAGAGTAGAGACCATCATTGATGGGAGGTAGGACTAAAAACGTTAACTAAAAGTCATTGGTTATCTTATAATGAGCTCTTTTAAGCAACGAATCCAAAAAAACTAATCCTGCAAATATATAAAATAAATTCGTGGTTTTATTCGGTCATTAAATCCGATAGTATAGAAACAGTATAGTACGCACCTTTCCATATTCCGCATATCTCACAGCTAGTCGCCAATTCAGTCTTCTTTTAGTTTAGTGAAAAAAAAAAGGCTTATTTTGGTCATAAAAAAAATCTAACTGTCCATATCAACCTCACAATTATCAAACGAAAAATAACATCAAAACACGGGACGGATTGATCCGAAGAATGTCGAACGGGACGGATGGATCCGAAGAATGTCGATCGTTTATCGTGGTCGGACACTTAAATTATTCACACTGTGCATGCGAGTACACACGTACGCGTGTGATAACTTTCCACTCCGCCTCCTGCTTCCAGTCTCAAAGTAGCCTCGCTCCCAGTGGTTTCAAAATCTTCCACGTACATAATGATACGTGGTAACTCTCCAGCCTTCGCTAACCGCTCCAAACGTAGTCTTCTCTGTAATTACGTATATAGTGTCTGACAATGTCTTATTCGCGTAACACGTGGCTAAATACATTCCAACACTGGAACTGATGTTATTAGGAAGCAGAGTACCGATAAGCTGGCTACCAGTAAAATTTTGGTTTAACATAGGCTGATAACGAAATATACTGACGTTCACATGATTGCTGTGTATAGAATTTTATTATTATTATCATCAAAGTTTAGTAGTACCGGTTTAGGAAATATCTTTATGTATGCATAATGATAAGTTGGCATAATAAAGTGATTTTATAAAGCTCATTCATTATTATATTAGCATAATATTCTTCCATATTCTGTATGCATGTACATAAAATAAATACTGGTTGTAATGGAGTAAGAGTCAGGTCCCCCATGCTTACTATCCGCACGTAGGAATATTTTTTTACTGTGGTTAAACGCTGTATCCATATAAATTTTATTTGGAGGGGCGGTTGACCCTCCCTCCCCCGGCATAATAAATATAATTTGTTTTTATAATCAAATTTGATTCATATGGAAATCAGGAAAAAAAATCCTACAGATTTATTTTCATCTTGTATATTAGTTTTCAATAATTCTTTATTTTTAAATATGTCACATTAAAGCTACTGAGTGGTTATTATTATTATTTGAACATTTTTATCCCCCACCACCTCCCTTTTATCGAGCCCTTGGATTCGCTCACATTTATTTGGCACATATTTATCTCGTTACAGAAATTGTAATAAAACATTATTAAGCCTTTACCCTCTTATGACAGACACAAATCTAACTTAATTTTAACCTAACCGATAAGTATCGTAATATTTTATACATACGTGGCAGAGATGTGATATGTTGAACAAAGTCCGTAAACTCAGGGTCGTACCAAGAGTCGTAACAGCGTAATAAACTGGCCATACACAAGTAACTCCTAAATACATCTTCTGTTATACTTACCACCGCTGTACGTATATTCTGTGATGCTTGCTACCGCTGTACGTACATTCTGTGATGCTTGCTACCGCTGTACGTACATTCTGTGATGC